>NW_010525383.1:0-41885 GCF_000687285.1 Phaethon lepturus | reverse complement strand
TGAGAGACTGACTATTTCCCATACTCACCTAACTTGACACTGATGGGATTTCTTCTGGCTTAAATAATTTGCTTGTTATGCTGCTTTGGGGTAATACTATCCAATTTACTCCCATTTTCTTCACCACAGAAGTGATCAGAGAGAATAAACATCTAAAACATTTTGTTTGCTAGCTTTCAGGAGTGTAATTTGTTGCTCTGCCAGCTACAGAAAATGGAAACTATAATGCAAAAGAGGTTACTATTTGTCTCAAATAAGCATTTAACGTAGCTTTAATGAGCTAGTTACTGTATATTAATTAAATCTAAATAGTTTATTGAGAGGATCTTTCTGAAATTTTTCTTTGCCATCTGGTTAGCTTGTTTTCAACGACAAAAGCAATAAATACTTAATTACATTCCTATTAATATATTTTAATTTCTGAATCTTTGGAGTTTTTAATGGGCATTTCTCAAGGTATAGTGAAAGAATAGAGATTTTATCATCTAAGAGTAATTACTTGCATTAACAGCTTTGCTATAGAGTGCTGCTGTAACCTGTCTTTGGAACTGTGTCATGCCGACAAGAGCAAAATGTCAGCACTTTGCATGTGTTGTGGCAGCCTTAGGATGAAAAACGGAGACCTAGCAAGTATCTCCTGAAGCAGATTTCAGATTTCTTTCTCCTGGTGCTTCTGCTCAGTAGAACTAAGTCTGCCTTGCAAGGTTACAGCCTGTGAATTTCCCTGTCTCGCCGAGCTCTACAATAGTGGCATATTAGAATAGGATTGTTCTGGAGGCAGTGTAGACTAACTGGCCATTTCAACCATTGTCAGCTCCTAGTATTGCTGCCACAATTCACCTATTCACTGCCACTGCTGTCCCCTCTCTCTAGACATGGGACATCTATGTCTCCCAGGATGCAGAAAAAAACAGGGCTCCACAAGAGAAAGAAACATTTTTTTCTTTTTAAATTAGGTATATAAGGTGCAGCTTGTAAGCAAATTACAGGAATTATCATGCTATTAAGAGAAGTGTTCACAGCTGTATGCTTAGTGTTCTATGAAGTCTAGTGAAAAAGGAATTTTTTTCTATATTTGTTGAAAAGGAAAAGTCATCCTGAAGGCATGCTGCTGCTTTTGTCACAGCAGTGGTCTGGTTGCTATTAAATACGGGTAACCATCATTTCCACAAAATCATCTTTTCAACTTGCATTTAAACACTATTAGCCACATCAACTCTCACTCAGTGACATGCTGAGTGACTGAAAGAAAATGAACGCCAGCTGTACCTGGAAAATAGGAAAAATGCCATTACCTGTCTTTCAGGGACACCTTGGTTTGCAACCACAGATATTATGGTCAAACATCCACCAGCTTTACGGGGAATGCCACAAATGACAAAAGATAGGTGTGTCCCTAGAGGACATTTTATTCGTTGCTCAAGCCATGAGGGTGCCATAGGCAATACTCAGAGTTGATGTGCAATCTGCTGGTTACTGTGGCCAAGTGGGACTGGAGTACTGTTTCTGTGACAACTGCCACTTTTCATTAATGAAGAGATAATGGTAACATGGCACCTAAAGGAATTTGCCTTTTATACTGTTCAGAAAGTAACGTAGAAGGAAAAGGTGAGAGAATTTCCTAGAGACTGCAGGACTATGGCTGGCCAAAAAGAGGGGTTTTCCAATTGCAAGGAACACTGGGGTATGGTGTTAGGTTTGGTTCACAGTGGATTTAATTTGTTTGTTATTTACTGTGCTGCTCATAAGACATTTTTGGATTTGAGGAGTTGTAGTTTCAATGCCATTTATTACGTGTTAAAACCTCAGAGAAGTCAACAGGCAGCTCTATAATATGTTTAGATCTTTTATCAACCAGGAGCAACTTCAGACGAGAGCAGGCAGAAAATAGTGAAAGCACTCAAAACCCACCATCTTTTAGCAACTAGATAGTGATATAATTACAGATTCAACGGCAGAATCCTTAACAGCCAACATCTTGTAAATTTTCCACACAAGGGGCTCTGCCGAACAGAAGGAGCCTTCTCAAACCCATTTGAATGCCCTTCTTTGCTCTTATTTTTGTTGTGTTCAGAAGTAGGTCCATTTTGGTACATATGGCAGACTTCAGCACCAGTTTCTTAATGTGCAGTTTGACTAATTGTGAGTTAATACCAGATTCACAAGCTGCAGTGTGAGTATCATTATAAGGAAATAACAGTGCTGAAAACAATGCCTTAACTGCAAAGGTGCCAGAGCATGTAACGCATGTAATAAAAAATACATAATGTAAATCACTTAACTAATTTCTATTTTTCATCTTCTTTGCCTCATTCTTTCTCATTTTTTTCTCCTTGAGCATTGTTTCTTTACTGTTTACCTTTCAGTCTCATGTTCCCTATTTTCAGAATGCTAAAGGCAGCAGAACTATTGCAGTTAGAGCGAAGTAGCAAACCATCCATCAAATAATCTTACCCTATCCAGGCATCCTAAAATTCATTCTTCTGTCTGACCTCCCACTCTTCTTCCTTTTAAAAAGGGAACATAAAGCACCAGAGCTTTCACTTCAATTGCACCAGTTCCCTCTACTCTGCCCATTAGTTTCAGGAGGTTGTTCTAAATTTCCACCAATGAATCAGACTTGCAGGCTTTTCTTTAACCTCGGTTATGCAGCTGTCACTTATACTGTAATTGCAAAGACTTCAAACTGAAGAGAAGACAGGGAAGTAACTGCAAAGGTGCTTCACAACAGGGCAAGAAAATAGTGTGCTTTTACTGCAAATTAATCTAAATGAGTATGCAAATGCTAGGGCAAATTAAGGAGAGAGCATGGACAGTAAGGAAACCTCTTTAACTCCTATAAGTTAGCCACAAAGCCAGCTGGATGACCTGTTTCAGGACTGCTGATAAATTTTAGGGTTGGTTAGATGGGCAGAGACAAGATAGATAGGAGGTTAGGAAGTAGTTCCATGGGAACTTGCTGAGGGGCCGGACCTCTCAGGACTGGTAAAAAGAAAGTGGTCCTTATGTTGTTTCCATTTGAGGTCGCACTAGCTGTTGTCCTAATTCATGAGTTTCCAAGTGCTGAGATTGCTTGTTGTGCCCTGTTCTTGGACCTGTGTTTTGCTCAGCTCAGTATGACTGCAGCTGGCAATTGGGGGCCAATATTATTAGGTCACAGCAGAAAGAAGTTCTTTTTTATTATTATTATTATTTATTATTATTATTATTACTATTATTGTTATTACTACTACTACTACTACTGCTGCTGCTACTACATAGTTTTTTTAATTTCAGATGCTGCTAGTTCCTGTTAAACTGCAGCTCAGAAGACTCTATTTCCCTGCAGCCACTGTTGCCCGCAGAGAGCGTGTAGAGCTCAGAGCAACGACTAGCAGTGTTTGTTTCCTGTGCATTGCCCTAAGGGAAGGCAATGCTGGTATACCTCTTATCTTCCCAGGACATTGTTTTCCCTGCAGCACAAAGGAGCTGTGCTAGAGATGGGAAGTGTAATCTGTAGCCCACTGAGCCATCTTCACTCAATCTTGCCCTAGATACGGAGCTGTATGTGCAAGTTCACAACTTTTTGAAATGGAAAGTTAGGTCAAAGACATTACTAGTTCTTAGAAGAACTCAGCAGATATGTGCCATATATGCCTACGTGGGGTGAAATGTGCCAGAGCTAGAAAGAGTATGAGGAGAATGAGCATAAGCAAACAAAACAATTCTTGCAATCAAGCCACTTGATTAATTTACAAACACTTCAGTGGCAGCCCTGTAAATCAAGAAATGTTGAGTGGTCAGGAATGAGACCTTAAAGTAGGGAATTTAAGTGATTGTACGGTCCCCAGAACATTAATGATTAGATAGCTCACCCAAGCTCTTGACTTAAGAATTTGTAAGCTCTTGACTTAAGAAAGCCCTGTTGTGCAGCTGCAAGGGAGTCTTCTTGTGGTAGTGATGACGTAAGAAAAAACAAGATCCATAGACAGTTAAATCAGAATGGACTGAAGAAAATTACATGTTTATCAAAGGCTGTCATATCCAAATGTGGCAAAATCCTTCATGGGAGAAGTCTAAGACTGTAAGGAAAGGGATCTTGTGTAAGCAGATAGTTTTTTTTGTAGGTTGTGGTTTCCCCTCCCTCCCCTGTATGTTGTGGATGGTTGTAGCCTTGAAGCTCTGGGCTGCTAGTTCATCTAGAAAATCCCCTCAATTTTCTCTTGGCTGTAGTCAATACATAGCCACTGTGGTCACCTCAGTAGGCTCAGAAAATGTACCAGGCACCTCTGGTATGCTTCAGCACAGCCAGATTCATTATTCAGATAAGTCTGTGGTGGATATGCACTGAAATACCTCAAGGAGCAAGAACTATGAGACTTTAAGTCTAAATACTCAATGACAGCTATAGAGGGCTGGACTCAGAAGGCAGAAGGACACATGAGTGTAAAAGAATCTTGAAGAATTCCATATGGAGAAAAAGTAGAGATAAGAAATCCTACCACACATTATCAATTTTTAATGGCGGAATCTGTAGCTGAGGTCTGCGGTACCCTGAAAGAGAGCAGTAACATAATTATGTTAGGTGACTTTTAGCAGTCATAATCAATAATTCCTTTATATAACACTGTTGTGAAAATCACAGTTCAATATTGAACTACTCCAGTCATCAGGATTAATAAAAAACCCACTTAGAAAGGGCCTTCCTGGCTGAAGTGCCTTAATTGTAGTTCATTTAAAAATCTATTTAAACACCCTAACAGAATTCTTAGTTCTAATTTAAAGACCTTCTTTGCTGGTCTGGGTACGTCTCACTGCCACATGCCAAAGGCATTTTTCACTTGCCCAGGTAATAATATGCCTATCTTGACATAAACGTTCACTCACACAGTGAATCGCTTGGCACTTGGATATTTTTTTCTAGATTACTGTCAAGTCAGCTCGCTTGAAGGGGCAACAGGTTATTTTAAACAGCTGGCATGATCTAGCAATAAATAAATTATCCTGTTTTATTTACATATTTTCACTTTGTTGTCCGTTTACTGACTTACACATGATGGATTTTATTTAAAGCCTCTAGAGGTATTAATACCAAATAAAAATAATGTGCTGCTGTAAAGATAGATAGAAGAGCTATATTACAATACCTTGAAATGTACTTTATTCTATTGAGCATATATGAATGAGAATTGAATATGGGGGGGGGGAAGAGAGGGAGGTATCTCTCTTTCTGTCTGAACCTGTATATAAAGCCGCAGACACATCTATTGCTCTACATAATGAAAATGCCATTGTAACAAAAGTCAGGCTTTGAGGTACCATATATTTCTCTTTGAATTAGAAGGAAAACATGACTACTTTTTTGCAATGGGAATATTTGAAAAATGAGATGGAAAGGTCTTGAAAGAGCATATCTGTGTGCTAGATAAACAAGAAGCAAAAACAGTGGGTAGAAGTGAGACGATCATCCCTACATGTTAGACATGGTATTTTGTGATGTGTGGTTTTGTCCAGGACACTGGCAATTTGTCATGGGTAGCCATTTCTAAAACATTAACCTCCAGGACCTGAGTTCTCTTCACCTCACCCACGGACATAATTCTACTCCAAAACAAGATCTCTTGCAGTCCGACTTGGCCTTTGAAAGGCTGGACCTGTTCTCGTCTGCATTGGAAAGTAAAAGGGTAAACATTGCGGCAGCAAAGCTGGCAAGAGGACCAGTTACTCCTTCCTTCTGAAGGCCAGCAATTGCCTATGGATTGTTGGCAATAAAAGCTGCCCAAAAATTTGCGAACACAGTTACAAATTCTGGCTTAGAGACGCAGCCAGTGCATGCCAGGGACTTGCAAAGACGCTGCTTGATTATAGAGATGCAGTCAGCAAGCGAGAGCAGGAGCGGGGTGCCGGGGTGGGTGGCCGAGGGGAGCTGGGCAGGCAGCGAGGGGCAAAGAGCAGCATGGCGCGGCTGCCGGGCAGCTGATCTTAAAAAGCTGTGCGGAGCGAGGGCGGACGGTGCCGGCACTCTCGGGGATGCCCTCCGCAGCCCCGGTGGAGGGGACTCTCTCTGAGCCCGTGGACAGAGATATTTTGTTTGCTCTCCACCTCCCTGTTAAACCTAATACACAGCAATGAGCTGTGGCCTGGATACTGCCCTTTTTTCTCCCTCTTTCCCGAGGACTGCTGGCTGGTTTCCTGCAGCTGCCAACTGCTGCTGAGCTGACCGGCTCAGCTCCGTCTCCTCCTTGTGTGCTGGGCAGCCTTGAAATCCTCCCACAAAGAGGATTTTTCAGATGATGTGTGAACATCTCTAAAAGACCGAAAGCAGAGAGCTGGAGGTATGAACTGGAGGCTGCTGCATCAGGAAGGGTGGCATTAGGAAGCGGCCTCATAGCGGTGGCCATGTTCTCTGCTGCAGATATGTGGAGCAGAGGAGCCATTTTCAGCTCCCTGCTCTGGAAGCCAGCTGAATGCCAGTTCAGCATCTGGCATAATTTAAAGTATCCCGGGGCCCGGAAAGCGCAGCGTCGAGGGCTAGGAGCACGAACTGCGTAGGCAGTAGCCAGCCAGTCGCTGCCAGAGTACTGCTGCAGCCGCTCCCCCGCGCACAGCTTACGCCGGCGCTGAAGAGACGTGCTGTGTAAAAGCCAGGTAGTCGTGCTTCAGCCTGCTCGTACGCTCTGTTGGACTTCCCAGTAGGGATGCCCCGCACCAGCCGCTCCAAGTGGCTGAGGAGGTTGTGCTCCAAGCTTCCGGCTTCCTGCGCCACGGGAGAGCAGAGGCAGAGCGAGCAGGCACCTGAACTGCTCCCCATCCAAAGGAGGGGCTGCCAGGCGCCCAGCTGTGCTCCTAGGGAGGGAAAAGAAAAGGGAACTTTTAGAATGGGAAAACGTTTGGTATTCAAAGACCAACAACCTGCTAAACCAGCATCTCTGCACTTTTCATTTAGCTTAATGACAACTAGGAAAGGCTGGCAAGCTTTTTCAACTTGCTGAAGCATTGCGCTAGTGTGTGGGAGTGTTGGCTCTGGCAGGCATTGTGTGCCGTTTCATCTGTGAGTGAACGAGGCTGTCCGCATTTCGAGGAATCACAGTGAAAACTATACTCAGTTTGTGGCAGAATAATAAGGTGATCTACTGTACTGCTTTTGGAAGTGGAAAACGAGCTCTGCTCTAGGTGTATAATTTTCTATCGCAGAAGCAACGGAAGTGTCAGTAACATACAGATGCTCACAGGTGCTGTACCCCAGGCACAAGGTGTTTGCTTGCTCATGTGTGAGCACACATACGTACCTGTACAGGGAGGGGGAGAATTCATCTCTGGCCTCATGGCCTTTAGCTGTGCAGGTCTCTGGCCTCTGGAGCAGAGGTTTCCGTGAGGCATCAAAGGTCATTGTGATGAGTTTATTTTGAAAGCTTGAGGAATATACCTCCACCCAAATTTCAGTTATGGGACCTCAAAAAACTACAATTTTTCATGGAAATAAACAAAAAGGTGTCTGAGTAATCACATTATACACAGCTGGAAGTTTTAATGTCTGTAGCACAGTCCTCCAAGCCTGTGCTCTACTTGTTTCCCTCTGGAGACTACGAAGTGTCATTGGTCAGGCTGTAGTGCTTACAAAGCAGTCAGTCAACATCGAGCAGAAAAATGCAGAAATGTTTTTGCTATAACAAGTTATGGGAAGGAATGTGTGGTGAACCACTGGCACAGGTTGCCCAGAGAGGTGGTAGGTGGCCCACTCCTGGAAAGATTCCAGGTCAGGCTGGACGGGGGCTCTGAGCAACCGGATCTAGTTGAAGATGTCCCTGCTCACTGCAGGGGGGTTGGACTAGATGGCCTTCAAAGGTCCCATCCAACCCAAAGATTCTATGATTCTCAGATACTCCTTTAAACAACGAGACATAAATTTTCCGTAACAAAAGGAGGAAAATATGTTTGAGATGCAGAAAAAAGATGTGTAGTTCGCAACATTTAAATGTTTTTTTTTTCTTTAAATACATCCATCCACCAAGTTTGACTAACAACTCTGATCTGTAGAAAGAACTGCAGGACTGAGCTCAGAACCAGTTGTGTTATTTCTGTGTCTACACAGTGATCACGTGTTTTTGCACAAAGTGATGCTCAGTCTAGAAAATGGCAAAAGAAGGAGATGGGGAAGTAAATGAACAAAAAAACAATGTAAAAACTGTGTGAAAGTAACGTTTATGTCTTCTCTGTGACATAGGGTAATAGCTCTGCCTGATGTAATGGGGCAGAAACTGTCATCTTAAATTTAAAGGCTCGGAACAGCAAAAGGAAAAAAAAATCACAATATCAATAACCAGCATACTTCTCTTGCTAGATTTCTGCAAATACTTAGAAGTATCATAAAGATTGAATAAAGCTAATCCTGAGACAAAAGGAAATAATTCTGGACAGCAAGAGAAAACAATACTGTCAAATATTTGATGAAACAGGTATATAAATTACTGAGAACCAGAACTCTCCAACCCAGTACTCAGAAGGCCAAATGAATTACATTTTCTGATTTGCACAAAACTAGATTTTCATCATAATCTTCCACAGCCGCTGCTGACTCAGAAGGGTCAGAGTCTTTTAAGTCAGTAGCGCTTTCTCAGTGTAATTGAATGTACTGGGCTGTGTAAGGAGAAGCACGGCCAGCAGAATAAGAGAACTTACTGTTTGCCTTTCTCTGGCACTGTTGAGTCCAATTCTGGGCTTCCAGTTAAAAAGGGACATTGAGAAATGAGACAGGGTCCAGACAGTGTCCAGAGAGGGACCAGGATGTCAGGGACCTCAAGCTCATGACCTGTGAGGAGACGGTAGGCAGCTGGTCTAGCTTAGCATGAAGAAGAGGAGGCTAAGAAGCTCTCTGACAGTAGCCTGCACCTTCCTGAATGACAGAGATGACAAAGCCAAACTCTTCTCAGTGGTAGCAGATGGTACAAAAACAAGGAACAGCCACAGACTGGATTTGGTGCTTCAACAACTGGGCCATAAGGAAATTTTTTTCACTACTAGGGATAGTGGAGGATTTCAAAAGTCAGCTAGATCAAGCCTTGGCTGACCTGATTTAGTGTTGGTGATAACACCGAGTCTTCTGCAGGTTATATCTGTAATGAATGAGAAATGAAAAAATCCCTCCAACATGGGTTCTGCTGCGCACTGGGAACGCCTGAGGCTGTACTGCTGTTTGTGTCGTATACCCTCATGGAGAGGGGAAAGGAGCCACACAGAGTTTCCATCATAGGTTCATTATAATATGTAAGCCCATTAAAGCCATCAGGGACATGGATTTCTGATTTAAGTTCTCAAATCCAAGTAGTGGAAAACCCTGTCAGAGGGAATACATTGGCTTTACTTTGCTGACCTTCTTGCTTGGTTCATATATATAATACATTTACCAAAACATCATTAATGGGCATCTTTTCTTTTAAAGAGCCAAATCTTAATACAAAGTAGTTCTCCTGTATTTCAGCAGAAGTAAGGGAAGCATCCAGTGAGAAATCCTAAGTAAACTAATCCTGTTTCTGAGGTGCTGACAATAATAAACTTTAAAAAGATTTTTAAATAATTTATTTGATGCACTTCTATGCAATCATTCTACATGGTGAGAATTGTTTGTAATTTCTTGCAAGCTGACTGAGCTGCTGAATTTGCAATGAGCACCCATTTATAATTTACACTAGTGAAAAAGAAAAAAGACTAACTTTGCATTAGTTTTCCCTATTTCTATTACACAGACTCACGGAGTCCTAATTAAAACTCTATTTGATTAGAAAGCAAAAAATTGAACAGGAGTTTGCAAGATTTTGGCGGATATAGTGCAATATTTCTTAAACAGTTACATTATGGATTTCAATGGGACATTAATTATGCAGGAAAATTAACTTCCAGAAGTAATTAACATAATCACTTTTTGAAAAATTTAACCAGAAGTCTAGTCATTAAATTATTTCATACAATCTACTCAGGGATTGATGAAGACCAGGGAGTTGAATGACTCAAGGGGTTGCCTCCCAGTTCTGCCTTACTGAGAGCTAACATTGAAATCAGTGAAGGATACGAAGGAACACTGTCTGCCTGGTTGTTGTATTTTTTCACCTTTACTGACTTAGAACGTCTTGGTGGACACAGTCTTATTAAACAGCAGGAGGCTGAAATTGGCCTACCATTAAACTACATAGTATGCTGTCTTAGTGTGATCAGAGATGATTATGTGAATCCCATCTCTATGTACATAAATTTTAACCTGGCTACTTTTTTTGGACAAAAAGACATACCTAGTCATCAGAGTTTTAAAAAACAAGCACACACAGTATCTTGCCCTCATCCTGTACCTTTGCGTTTCCTGATATGAAATGGAGGTCTACTGTGGGAGGAATTGCAGCAGTGGCCAACCGTTGGATCTATCCCCTCTGCTTTGCTCCTACCACCATGGGACTAGACGACTGGGGGAAATAGGGGATGGTGTCAGGTTTGCAGCAGCTCCTATGTCATCTCACGTTCCTCTAGTATAAAAAGGAACTAGTCAAAGCAAAGGAGAGTCACAGACTAGAAGCTTTATATTTAATAAGTCTCCATCTTTGGTGGTAGATTTTTAGGGGCACTCACAGGTGTGAGTTGCTTTATGTAATAATTTTATTTATAAACCATGTCACACGTAGTCACTGTATATCTGTGTTATCTTTCTTGTATACATGCACTTACTGAGTCAAATATGGGCTACTGGGGGCAAAAAAAAGACAAAGCAGAACAGCAAGGCAATAGCTGCAGGTGAGTCACCTCCCAGTAACGATGTTGGAGAGGCGGAAAGATACTGGAGTTGGTAAAAATGAAGAGGCTGCTCAGGAGCTCCAGCTGGTTACAGCGGCTTTCTGGGTAAGGCTGGAAGCCTGAAAATGCAGAGCCCCCGGCTGGGTGTCGGTAGCTCTGGGATGAGGATACAGTGTGGAGCTGCCAGCGAGTTGCTTGTGGGGGGATCAAATGGAGACGAGTTGGAGAGGGGTGCCTGAGGCAGCTGGCTCAAATCTGCTTTGAGAGGAGAGCAGACCACAGGAAAGGCAGGTTTCTGCGGCGCTGTAGCTGTAGTCACCTCTCAAGTTTGGGAGGAAGGGTCAAATCGCCTTCCGGCCATATCCGGAGCCAAAAGTGTATTATAGTGGACAGGGATTATATTATAGGGACAACACTAAGTAACTCACAAACTTTAACATCCATCTTCCATGTGACTATTTAGATCTAAAACCTTGTTATCAAGGTAGAAAATCCTGAATATACGTTTCCTATTTTGTGTATTTTGTTAGCAAGAATCAAATGAGCAAACAACATAAATTAAATGTGCAAAACAAGATAAAATTAAGTAGATTAATATCATAACACAAAAAGAAGCTGATTAGCAAACTGCTTAAGCTGACCTGATTAAACTAACCCTTTTGAATATGTTTCATACCATAAACTGGACAAGCAGAGGTCATGTTTACTTACGAGCCCATCAGACCCAGCGCTAACTTGCTCACAATGATGGTATCAGAATGTTTGTATTCTGGAAGGTGATGTGTGTGTATATATATATATATACACACACATACACACACAGTCTAATCCCTTGTGGAGTCAATATTAAGATTACAGTGTTGATGGTATATAATGCAGAATGCTCATCTTCTATGTTGTCAAAGAAAAGTCAGTGTTTCATGACTGAGCACAACATAAAGGTACATAAAATATTCTGATGCAACTCAAGGTGACAAAGGTTCCCATATCTAACTGGCGAGGAAGAATATACACACAAATAGCAATTTCATAATTGCAGACCTCTCCATGTCCTGTAAGATTTGTCCACTTGTGAGTTTTTAGACAATGAAATTATGATAGGGAGGGTCACCCAAGGAGCCCTAATGAATTCCCAGTGTTGTCTTAGAATTTAGGGTTACTGAGTTTTTCAGACAACATTGTGGCATGCTGAATGTGAAAGGCTGTTAGCTGCTTCACTTATGGGCATATAGCGTCTTGCCCAATGCAGCGTCTTTAGTCGTGTAAGTCTTTACAAGGGTTTGGCAAAACCATTCACTTGAAGCCAGCTTTGGAGTACAAGATGGGCCTTTGATTAAGCGTGCTTTTTTCATTGACGAAAGAGAAAACGAAGGAATTTGAGGCTCAAAACTAGAACACCCAGACACTGTTAGCCAGTGGAAGTATTTGGATTCTCTAACGCCATGGGACTGTGTGTTTTTGTTGGTGGGTTTGTTGCTCTTATTCTCTTCAGTTGATGTGGTCCAGAGCTATATTTCATCTCCTGTCTTCTCAGTGACCACGGGAGTGCCAAGATGTGCTTGTCCCTCTTCACTAAAATGGAGGGTGCAATGCCTCTGGCAGAAGTATGCGATCTAAGTGACAGCACAGAATGAATGTAAGATACATATATCTGCAACTCCCATCACTCAGCATGACAACAGGTCTAATCTGAAATATTTTGAGGGGGGAAAAGGTATTTTAAAAGCAGGTATTTTTCAGGGAGCATTTCAGTTATCTGAAACCCAATTTTGTGTTGATAATTACCTGACTTTAATTGGGGTAAAGCTTCCTTGAGGGAAAAGTCTAGAAAAGATGCTACTTCAGGGTACCTACAATACAATCACACGTGTGAGGTAAGGTAACCCGTGCTGGCCGGAATACTGTAGGAACCCATGGCTATGCTGTGCTGCGGTCACCTTTCTGATTGTGTTGTATACATTTACTAAACCTATTATTATGTAAAAATCTACATAACCCTACATAGTTTTTAGAGATTTATTTTGATCTATAGAATTGCCATTAGACGGCCATTTAGTGTTTTAGGGGCCTATCATGCAAATTACTATTCATAATATAAATTACCAGATTTTATAATGGATTTCTTGCTCTGTTTCAATGAATGAATAATTATCCAGGAGCAGAGCAGGAAATTCAAAGCTGTTGAAAGAATAGGTCAAACAGAATCTGTAACAACCAGATGCAGTAACTTTCCTCCAGGCTCTTCTCCAGTGGGATTGTTCTAGCTCTGTGTATTTCTGCACAACAGGGAATATTTCTCTTAAATCTAGCTAGGTGAAGCTAGAAATGTTTGTTTCTATTTTAGTTTACATTTGGTAGGAGGCTGATTGTTCTCTGCTTTTGGACCTTGATACATAAGGACATCTTTCTATTTTAATTTTTTTTTTTTCTGCACCCGTTCTCAGAATTATTGTACAATTATGTATTATTAGCTACAGTTACCTTCAGTACTTCAGAACTTTACAGTCCTTTTGGGATGATCTTTGGCCTTTGGGAATACAAGCTGCATAGGTTTTCCCAAGTTATTATTACTTAACAGAGAACTATTCGGAGAAGGACTAGGCAGACGCTAATTAAATAGTCACAACCAAGATTTTCAGGGACGAAAGTCAATAATATAAAAATTCCACAGGCTATATTGAATTGATATTAGACACAGAAGTCTATTCATTTTAATTATTTTGGATTTACCCATAGGAAGGAGGAAGATGTAGCCTTTATAATGCATTAAGCAAAGAGCAGAGTTGTGTGTTATTGTCTGTTAGTTCAGTCCCTCATGGAAAATTCCTGCCAGAACAGCAACTTGTTGAGTATGTAGAGTATTGCTGCATATTCCTAAAATGTGCACTAGATCTCTGGGGTCACTAGTTAATTATTTTAGCTGTCAACTTCCATATATTATGTAAATCTAAATGCAATGATGAAGAAATGTAGAAGAGGGTAAGAGCCACCACATTTTTTCATAAAAAAATAATAGCGGACTCATAAAACCACAAGCACTGTCTTTACAGTGATTAGCTAGAATTCCACTGGTGGTGCACTCAAGTAAGTGCTTGCCATGCAATTAGTTTTTCAAAGTTGTCCTTTTATCAAGTCTTGTTAAACATTTCTCTTAAATCATGGCTCCATACATCTGTATAAACAGTAGTGTTCAACTTTGCCTTGTGGTTGGAGATTGTAGAATGCAAGACTGCACCAGCAGATTGCTTCCAGTCAAGACATTAAACAGAACTGACATCTTTCCTGCAGTATTTGTGGTATTAGCTATACTTAGAAAGGGCAGAAGTGCAAATGTAGCAGTAAATTTATCTGCTGCAGTTGGTACATTTCCAGTTTCTCGTGGGGCTCAATGTGCATCTGGGAAATGTCACTAATTTCTGAAATTTGATGTAATTTTGCCATTGCCCTGTAGTTCTGAGACCATAAGGTTAAAATAACAATAGTAATTATGTAACAAAAGCTAATTTATTTCCCCTCAGGACCTCTGATCATGTACTGCAAGATCTGAGACTTTTGTAGGGACTCTATTTCTGGAGATGATTTTATCAAGTCAGGTGCTTTGAATGATCACAACTGCTACCCTCCCATGAAGGACAGGTATTACTTTTGCCTTTGTCTTTTACTTATAGCACATCCTTGTTGACTTATCAAGACTGAAATCGACTCTACTCCCTACTTTCTTAGGTAGGTATCACACAACTCGCCAAAACTTCTGTCTTTATCAGCATCTCTTCTGTCAGGTCTCGTGAGGGCATTAGAAGATAATTTGCAGCTATCCGCCTCGATCTTGTTTGAAAGGAATTAGTTCTTCATTGGATAAAGAGTTTCATACTCCTATTTGTGTGCAGGGACTAGAGAAAATATATACATTTTACCTTTGAAGTTAGGACTCTTGTTAATTGGTATTTTTCCTGCAGGGGTTGACATGATTAGCCAAAGACCTTTGGTGCAGTTCATTACAGAATCAAACTTAGCTTCTGAATCACCAGGGAAGTCTCTGTGAGACTTAGGATCTGGGTAGGGCATGTGAGCATTCAAATGAATATCTCTGATATTCCATGCAGAAAAAAAAAAACCTTAGCTGGGATTTGCTCTAATGAAACAAGTCTTTTTGATAAAAGAAAGGCAGTTACTCTTGTTATTTCTTCAACCTCTCCTCCATCAAAGAATTTATTTGGTTTTTGGTTGAAGAAATGAATGCTATGTTTCAAGATCAAAATATTCATTGTTTTCCCACTGCACCGAATATTAGCTCAGCTGTGATAATTAATTGCTAAAATCTCCCTAAATTTGCAGAAAACAAGTTATTTCTTTGTATCTAGACAAGTTCTGAGTCAAGATTTAAGAGAAAAATATTTTATTTATTGTAATAATGTACAGTTTGATCTTACCACAGAGTAAATGGTAAAACAGGTACATTTAACTCCAGGGACTTCACCTGACTGCCAGGACTTTTCAAATATCACGGAGTGTGGGTTGGCAAACTACGTCAGCCTATTCCCTCAGGACTCTGGGATGCATCTCATCAGGTCCCATAGACCTGTGTATGTTCAAGTTCCTCAGGTGGTCTCGAACCTGATCTTCTCTTGCAGTGGGAGGGACTTTGCTCCTCCAGTTCCTGTCTTGCAGTCCATCCACTCAAGAGGTGTGGGAAGAGAGGTTGCCAGTGAAAGACTGAGCCAAAGAAGTCCTTGAGCCTCAGCCTTCTCCTTGTCCATTGTTACCAGTTTGCCAGTCTTGCTCATCAAGGAGAGTACGCTTTCTTTGACGTTCCTTTTCTGGCTGACATACCTGTAGAAGCCCTTATTCTTTGCATCCCTTGCCAAGTTCAGTTGCAACTGCACCTTGGCCTTCCTAACTCCATCCCTACACAACCGGGCAGCATTCCTACACTCTTCCCAGGACACCCGTCCCTGCTTCCGCTGCCTGTGCATTTCCTTCTTGCCCTATAAAGGAGGGGATCTGGCAATAGGAGCCAGACTTCTCTGTTCATACGTCAGTGCTTAGATCTAAGTCCTAATCTGGTATCTGAAATAAAGAGCGCTGCAAAATCAACTAAAGCTACTGCAGTGCTTGTATCAGTCCATTTGCTTGTGCATTAACTCTTTTTTTAACCACGTGGAAACAGCTGGGTACACGATGCATGACAAAAACAAGTGAAAGGTTCTGTTTGTGCAACATGACTACTAAATATTTACATTTTGTTCAAGCTACTGGGAGCAGCTGAGAGGTAAGCATGCCAGGCAAACCAGACCTGACTGCAAAACAATGATTCATTCAGTCAATTTGTCACTTAGCTGAAGTTTGCATTGAATTTAAAAAAGCGAAAGAAGAAACAATGAACTCAATCCCTTAACTTCTACACATTCAGTATTGAAGTTCTTCTGCTTCCCAAAAAGAAAAAGAAAGAAAAAAGAATGGAACAGTATTTATAGCATCTTTAATTAAATAGAAATTTAAATATATGCACAAACTGCTGAAGAAGTTTTTGTAGGCTTCTTTTCTGAAATCTATAAACACACGAGCTAAATTGGTGTAAAATTTTGCTTTTATCTATTGCTTACAAAGTGAGCTGGAGAGTAACAACTCTGCGCTCTGGCGCAAACTGGGAATCGAGCAATGTTGATTCATACCAGATTTACAAAGGCATTTGGGATGCTGACAGGTGGATCTAGGTTGACTTCAGCAGCAGCTGACTGTCCTGACTTCTCTGTCGTGTTAGGCACTAATAAGTCTGTGTGTGCCTGATCTTCGCTCCTTAGAAACAGCCCCTCTGGGGGCCTGTGGTTTTTCTCAGGAAATCTGCCTGTCCCCAGGGACCCTGATGGGGAGCTGCCATGCCGCCCAGGGACCTGACCAGCTGGTGGAAGACTAGAGGCAGCTAATGACAGTGCAGCAGCTCGCACCTGAACCAGAAGGTACTGTCACAAATGTTTCCGCCTCAGTGACTCTGCCTAGCTTGCTGATCTCAACATACTGTTGTTTTTTATAGTCTGATAAAATGTTATTTTTGGTCAAAATTCTTTCCCTTTCGGACTATAATTATTTCTCTCCTTCAACTCACTGATGGAGCGAATATGATCTAAAAGCAATTCACATTTTAGTGCAGATCACTTTCTAATTAGAAGAATTTCACCTGTATCCTTTGAATTCATATTTATGCAGATTTTCCAGGATTAGACAGTGAACAGCATGGCACTCTTGGTCACACCATAGTGCAAATCGCTTGGGGCACTGGTGTTAACATTGCTGAGGTTTACCTTCACAGGTAGAAGGTGGCTGCTTGTAAGGTGAAGAAGACCGAGTCCACTTCACCTCTCCTGTGGCACCACTTACTTTGGTGACGTGGTAATCCAGGAACCTTCAGTCTTGGAGAAGACACTCTGAGTCTAAGTACTTGGAGGAAGTCAAATCCTGACTTGGGCTACAGACACACCAGCTGCAAAAAAAGGTCCCAGTTTTAATAGCCCTACATAGTAGTTGTGATGCTTAGCATCAACACCCTTTTTTAGCTCCTGTATTGTTGTTATTCCTAAACATTGTATCCTATACTATACTTAAAAATAAGAATAGTAGTCTGCAAATAGGTATTTTAGGCAGTTTGAAGCTAATCTAACAGCTGAAATAAATCTGCCCAATCGATTCACATAAGGGACATGCAAAAAAGGGCATAAAACAAAAGACAGGAAAAAAAAATTTAAAAAGTTAATAGAAAAGCAGACTATTCATCTGAAATCAAGAAAAGTACATCTGGAATGGTTACTAAAAACAGAACGATGGATTGCAAATATATATAAACCAAGCAAAATAGGGATGTAGAGGTAGATATATCAAATGAACAGATCGGTTCAGAGCCAGAGATATCAGACAAAAACAGCAAGCAGAAAAGATGATGGCAGAAACATCCTAAATGAGTTTGAGAAAAATAGGTTACAAGGCATGCCTGTAACTGTTTATAAAATGCAAAGAAATTGCTTTACCTGTAAACTCCTGTTCAGATTTCCTGAAATCATTTTGTCCAGCTGCATGCACAGTTTACCTCTGTTATTACTGCTATTGCAGTTTTACCTTTCACCTTAATTTTTTCCCTTCTCTGTATGATTTGCTGAAAAAATTGTTTCCTCTTCCATCTCATATTACTGTTTTGAGATGTTTCAAACACCAAATAAAGTCAATACTACTCTCCTCCACTTTTATTTGTACAGTTGACAATAATAAGTTCATGTTAGAAATAAACTATTAAAGATACTAGACTGAAGAAGAAAGAATGAAAACTGAATATGAGTTCACCTTGACATAATAGCAGTAACTAGGTGCTTGTTCAGTCACCGCATCAACTAATGGATCACATGGCTTAGAGGAAGAACAGGCGTTTGTGAAATATTAATTGCAAGAGAAGAACTTCTGTCCTATTCTGCTTCACAGAATACAGTTATTCTTCTAAGTAAAGCTAGACAAATCTTCAGCAGCTGTGAACTGTTCCCTGGATTTGTTTCCTTTTATTGTCTGTATTCTTGCTGCCACAGAAGAGGCAAAAGGTGGCCATTTTAGAAATTATTTAATTTTTCCTAATTAAAGCCTACTTAGCATCCATGATCATAGGAGGAAAGAGTATTCCATAGGTGTGTAATCTAGATACAGCTTTTAGTCTGAAAATGGTGTTTACTGACACTTTACATACTCATGTTTCAAGTCTAAAACTAAATCTAATTTAATTTTTTTTTTAATATAAGAAAAAACCTCTTTGAAAGTTTTGTAAGGGTTATATGGAATTGAATATGAGCGACATTTTTTAGGACTTTCACTGTGAGGTATTATGAGGCTGAACTGAAAATGAGATTATTAATAATGATTTTCCTGTTAACAGTGCTCTAAGTGTTCACTTAGGAGAAGTCAGAATAAAAATATTAGAAAAACACCTTATGACATAATATCATAAATATGAAACAGGGACTGGCCAAGGCCTATTTGCCATCCAGAACAGAAATATTACTTGTCAGATTTTTCAGCCATTCCTTACAAATCATGGATGTCTGCAGAAGGTTAGGATGACTTCACAGTACTTCGCTAATCAGTATGAAGACTAAATGCATCAGGAGTCGTATTCATACAGAATAGCTTGATCAGAACTTTTCTGCTTACAGTTATCAAGTAAATCAAAGTCCCTCCAATTCCTTTTCACAGGTGTAGAGAAAGAGGATATTTAAATGCCGGCTCCTTGTTGAGTCACTGATGAAAACTGGTTTGGTTTTACCATTGCCTGTAGGGAAGACTGTTAATGACGTTCTGAAAAGCAGTGTTAAGTTCTCCCTCTCCCCCACCCCTTCCTCTTTTTGGTTAACACTTAAAACAATATAAGCCTTATTTCCTGCCAGTGCCTCTAGTTTTCTTCATCATCTGCACAGGATTTACCCTCACAGCCTCAACACTAGCTACAGACTTCTCTAGAAAAATCAGCTAGACTGTTTGGTACTTTCACAGGGTTATGAAGATCTTATAACCTTATGCTGCCACAATGAATATTCAAGAAATAAAATCAATCCTGAAATTCAAACCACCTTGGCACATAATAATAAAGTTCTTTCCTGAGTTCCAAATGAATCTGCTCCCTTTGCATCTTAAAAAAATATGCAATAAGCCTTTGCTCCACCATAGAAAGGTGGAATGAATTCAATTAAACCATTTAAATATCAATCATTTAGACAAACAAAACACACAAGTGCCCAAGTGTTCAGCCAGTCAATTTTATAAACACACAGGAAAGAATAAACCAAGAGTATTTCAATGGAAACACAAGCTAATTTGCAGTCTGCTACAACACACCGCTAAGCTTCTTGGGTATACTGTGATTAGACATGGATTGCAGTAAAATAGCTACCAAGAAGCCACAAACTCTGATGGCATTAGCAAGAAGTCTAACTTTCCCACAGCCACATATAGGAGAAACAATGGTTGCGAAGGGGGAGTGGTGTTAATACTGAAGCTTAATGGGGCAAGACTTGCTGTTCATCAGAGAAGCTGGATTTTGGATCAGCTCCAAGCCCATAAAAATCTGCCCAGGAAAATATGAAACCTGATACAGAAGAGATTTCCTTATTTAAAAAAATGTAGTGCAACCACTGCAAAGTGGTTTGGGCATTTTAATATCAAAGAATGACAGTAAAGAAAGCAGAAAATTTATTTCTTCAGAATCCCCTTAATGCCATCTGCAGTACCAAATCCATTTCTGAATGCTTTGCAGCCACAAGGTGACAAAGTAGCTATCAATGAGATAAGGATTGTTCTGCTTAGAACAGCTCTTGCAGTTACAATAGGGAAGTGATAAATTACAGACTTCAATGATCTTTCTGGACGAAAGGTTTGAGACAGTTACAGCTGAGATTAGCACTTTGGATAAGGGAGTGACAGGAGATGAAAGAAGACCAGAAGCTTGCAAGAAAGATCACAAGATGTAAAAGAAAAGACTCTGAAATATACTGCTCATACAAATGCAAATCATCATGGTATAATGAACTAAGCACCTGCAGGATAAAATTAAAGCAGGGAAAAAAAATGTAAACTGGATAAATTAGCTGGTTAAAAATGACCTGGGTTTTTGCTGTGGTCTGTGAATGAAACCTTTTGTTTTCAAGCAACATGAAAAGTGGAAAGTAAAAAGGAAGCCCAGGAATGGAGACACATTTTTTTTTTTTTCTCCAAGTATCTTGAACATATTCTGGGCAAAATCCATATAGTCTAAGATTTGGGGGTATGTCAAATATGCTTAATTTCCAGAAAGACTCCAGAGGCAGGAATCAGCTAAAATGAATATCAAGGAACAAGCTTCTGAAATAGCTGGTGTTTGGAAAGATAGATGCAAGTTCTTGGCAGTGGTCAGTTCTGTCTGATAGTCTACTTGTTCATTGACATCTTGGGGAGAATCCAACTGCTTTTTCCTTGCAATTTTTTCCTTTCAGTACGAAGCTGACTTAAGCAATAAGCCAGCATGTTGATTTTGAAGCTGTGGAAGTTTTCCATATGTGCAGGATTGGTCTGTCAGTGACTTTAAGATAAATATTGTTGGTGCTTGATAACAGATCACAGTGCTTGGTGCTACTGGTAATATGCTCAAATGAGCATTAATACAACGTACCTTTTAATGAGGTGAAGTCTATCAACAAATAAGAATGTTAACTGGGAGATTTACCTGGAATCTGTGGCTAACACACTTTTGAAGTGTTTCCTAATGAAAGGATCAATTTTTCCATTCAGTCATATATTGAGTTTTCATGAGGAAAATCAGATTTTGTAGATGTGCTGTGGATGGAAAAGTGGAAGCTTCAGAGACATAATCTGCCTATGTTTCCAAGGGAGACCCTTTCTGCTTTAAGGATGTCAATGGTCAAGAAGGAACTTAAAGAGAGAAACTTGGGAACCAACTGCTTTCCCAGCAGACTCTATACTTTTCCCACATTAGATATTCTTGAAGGAACAAATACTGCCTAATCCACTCCAAGCACCTGAGCCAGAGCCCACTACAGGGAGTTGGAAGATTATCAGGTTATGAATTAGTAGCAGTGCATTGTCATCCTACCTGTTTATTTCTGTGTTCACTAAAGTCATGACCATTGGTAGTACATATAATACTCATTGCTAAGAGTTGAACTATTTGGGAATAGAAAGTTATTAATTGCTGTGGAGGTTTTGAGGATACATGAGTTTGTGTTTTTTTCAGATCCACAGGAATGCAGGAGAAAGCTGCCATTGAAAAATATAACCTAATTCTCCAGGTTCTGGAGAAGACCTTGAAAATATGAACATTCTACATTCAAAACATAATGGCAAAAAAAAGAGACCATCCCCCAGTAGTATTTTTTCTAATCTCATCACTTGGTGGGTGGGAGAGATAGAAACAGGCCATGATTTTTGCATATTTGGATTTGGCAGTATTGTTAACAGCAAGATGCACAATACATCTGTTAAGCAGAGAAATATCATCTTTCCATTGGGGAAAATCTCAGGCCTTGAGACCAGATGATTTACGACAGTCTCAAGGTGAGTCTGTAGCAGTAGTCTGGAGAAATGTCAGTGTTTTTGAATTGTAGTCCCATGCCTTAACCACAAAACTGTCCTTAAAATGTATGGTCCTGGGGCATCTAATCCCCCAGAATCACTGCTGTTTGATCTGCTAAACCAGGCATATGAAGATATTGAAAACTTTATTAATGTTAACAAAATGCTTTCAAAGGAAGGCTGTGACCTTCCAGTTTAATTATAGTTTGAAAATCCCTATCTCTTCTCCAGACTATTGCATTTAATTCAGTCAGCGTGTGTTCAAACACAGCTCGTTGCTCAATATTCTCCATGCAGCTCTTGGAGACCCCAGTCGTAACTGTTGCTCTGCTCACTTAAGTACATCACAGCTACACAGAGATATTTGCCTTGAAGAAGATAAACAGGTTAATGGTTAATGGTAAAACAGTAAATAATCACAAACAGGCTGGGCCTGAGTTGAATAATCAAACAACCCTTTGATTCAAGACTTGGCAAAATCAGGATTTTGATCATTTCTACTAATATTGTGGACTTCTGTTTGATTTACAAATGGCCATAAATTCCAGATATTGCAAGAATAAGGAATAATCACTGGCACTTGCTCAAGGACCATCTTAAAAAAATATTGATTAAATTCCTGATTTCTTGTTGACCTGCCAACAGTATCTTTTCAAGCTAGTTATGCCCAGACAAAAAAAAAAAAAAAAAAAAAAAAGTAGTTTGCCTCATGTCGAGAAGAACACAGAACTCGGACATTAAGCCATAGGCTGGGCTTCAGTCTGTTCATCATAGTCCCCAGCTTTTGCATTTGATAGCTTTGCCTACAGAATAGGAACAACTTGTTCTGCCAGTTTCCTAAGTGATGATATCAATGATAGAAGAATTCATAGGATTAGCTTCTAAGAATTTTCTTTTTATTCATACTTTGCCCACATGTCAGCTTGTGAATGTCTTTTTTTCGTCTGTCTGAAATTTTGTCATCTATGTCCACATCCAACTCTTCTTTGAACAATTGTTGTTTGTAGGTAATACCTTTGGACTCTAAATCCAATTTCTTGAGAAGCCTTAGCAAAGTCTAGCGGACCTGGGTGCAAACGGGGAAAAAGATTTAAAGTCCAGAAAGCTTTGCATCATTTAGTGGTGTTAGAAATCCAGCCTATTTCCTGGATATTCATGCCACGATTAGTATTGGACTCAGAATTGATGGGAATTGTTCTGCGCACATGAGTCTGTAAGGTTATAAAATCAGCACTCATTATTACACAAAGAAGTAGAAGGTGCTCTGACAATGATTTTGTTTAGAGGCAGTGAAAAACGTAAGGTTTTCTTTAGCTCTGCACAGATTGTCTTTGAGCATATATCAGGGTTGCCTCTGTGCTTGCTTATACTGAGACTTTTCAATAGCAAATATTTAATTTATAGCAAAGCATAATAGGAATGGCAAAAGAAGCTTTGGAAAGTAAAAATAACTCTGTGTGTGTGTGTGCATGCATGTGTCTGTATCTCCTCAATTAGCTACAGCCCTTATAAAACAGCCACCGCAAATGTGCTGCTTTGCTGCAGCGAGGATGCTGTGGACTTTCTTCTTGCTATCTCTTCTGCACAAGATGATTTAAAGTTTATAGACTCATTTTTATAATTTCATGCTGGGGATTGACTGTATATCAGTGCTTGGGAATGTGTTTAGTAACTGTGAAAATATTCTTCCCACATATCTTCCGAGCTTGAATATTAGAGACTGTAAAACCGAGGGCAGTGCTAGGAATAGAATGACAGGTTTATGGAGAGGGAACAGCACCAGATACTGACTGTGAAGGCTGCCTTGTATCTGTCTTCTGCTCCTACAGTAAAACTAGCTGCCTTTTCCAAGGGTGACAAGTAATTCACAGTCCTTACAATAGATTCATTTCTACTGACTCAAGTGTTTTCTTATAAAAGAGGTTTTTGAAAGAAATCATTACTGTCTCCTTGGATAACATGGTCTGTTCCTAATCAGTATTTTGCGCTGCTAATAGATGGATGTTCACTTATTCTTCTATATCCAGAAAGAAATTTCTCAGTTAATGAATCACAGAACAAGTCATTCTGGAAGCTAATTAGCCAGATAATAATTACATTAATTCAAGTAAAACAGAAAGAGCATAGTAGTTTCAGTTGAACTGCAATTCAGTTGCACAAACCAATCCCTGCACTCAGGAAAGAGCCAATATTTGCATTTGAATTCACTGGATAAAGGATTGTTTTATAATTACACACTGTAATAGATGCAGATTAGACTACAGAATATTCTGTATTGAAACTCAATGAGAAGAAATAAAAATTCAAATTCTGAATTTACAGTTTGACCTTACGCAGTCTATGATTACTGTTACGTTTCTCTGTATCGCGAAAATGTAACTTAATCACTTTAAAGCTCCAAACAATCTAAAGCATGAAAGGCTAGCCAAAAAATTATGCACTTGTCTCAAAAAAAATGTGGAGTTCTCTTAGCCTCTTAACACTGTTGAGAAACTGTCATTAGCTGACAGCATTCCCCTTTGAAAGTCATAGGTAAAGTCCTTATTTTATTTTCTGCTCCCCTCAGCTCTTACATGACAGACTGAGCATGAAGCATCTGAAGTTGACACATTTTGACCTTGGTAAGATGGAGACCAAGCTAATACCACTGAGCGAATCTAGAAAGCTACAGCCAAATTGATGAGAACCGTGACAAGAGCATTGTGTTACCGCTCTGAATAACCAAACAACTGCTTTTCCTCCACGACCACAACAAAAGAGCGCTTAACCTAAAACTTTCCCCGGAATGAATTGGCAACATCCCCAAAAGGCGAATGCTTGTGGGTCAGGTTCCCAGCCTGCACCGCTCCACGTTAGTGCTGGGTCTATTCATTGCAATCTCCTCTTCCCAAAGACGTAACAGCAAAATCTTTAACCACCAAACATTGTCCTTTGCATTTAGAGCTTGAGAATTCCTACGGGGTTAAATTTGATCAGGAAGGGCTAATCTACAATGTGCCTGGTTGGAGACCTCATGGCTTGCTAATTATGGAGGAGCTAAATGCCTGATCAGACTCCTGTTTATTTGCATTAGATGCAATATGTTCAACGTTATCTGGTGTCTCCTGTGTGCCTCCTCACAAACACTTGTAACCATTTCATCGTTTTCACCCTCTGTTAATACTGGGAGGTTTTTGGCCTTGGGACCATCTTTTTAGCATCACGGGCAAGGTGGCAGCGACACCTGTTACTGTTGTTGCCCAGCACCTCCCTCCAACTGACAACACACGGCGTGCAAAGGCCTCTTTTCCATTGTGTAAGCATTTGTTAATCTCAAAACCCTTATGCTGTAACCTTCAATGTACTGTGTCTGCCTCAAGCTGGAATTTACTCGAAAAACTTCAGGGAAAATTTTCCAGCTGTGTGCAAGAGCAAAGCTAGGAAAACTGTACTGTTTTGCTCATGTTAAAAAGATTCCAGTGCCTTTTTCTTTGAGATGCCCTCGTTCACCTTGCCTTTGGAGGAGAACTTAAAAACTAGTGATGCAAATGGCTTTGCAGTGTAAGAAAAGATGGGCTTAAACTGAGCCACTTTTAACGTCTTTCAGATCTGCAGTTTGCACATGTGACATAGAGACCTGCTAGAACCTCTCAGTCAAATCTCTTTGTGCTTTGGGTCTCCTCTTGGGTATCCATGTGTCATGTGTCTCTTCGGCATCATGAGAGGTCCTCCTTCCAGGAGCAGAGGTCTGGATGTGTCTTATTGTATGACAGGTTCTTGCTCCACTTATCTCAGATAACCCTTTCATATAACTTCATTAACAAGCCATTGAGCTCTATCTTAGAAACAGGTTTTTTTTTGTTCTCTGATGCTCCTATTTGCAGAAAGTAACTCTGATGGGTAGAAAACTACTTTCCAACCTCAATACATTCATGGCCAGATTATTGCCTTTTGGTGTTATACTAAAAGTGTACTTGAGTGTAAATTTCTCTTTTTCCACTTTCTTTTCTATGTAATAGACTCTCCATGTACTTTTTATCTGAATAGCCCCTCTCCGCATCACTCCCAGCCTGAATCCATCTTTCTTGCACATAGGTATAACTGAGGAAGGCTTCAGGGGGCTTGTCTGTGTCAGGTACTACTCAACATTTTCATTAGGACTTGAGTGATGGAAAAATAAGTACACATATTAAATGGAAATTTGGCATGAGTGAAAAAATAAGCTCCATAATGCATTATCCAGGGACAATGCGAGATCTTGACTGTAGGAGATAATTTTTTTTTTTTTAATAGTTGTCTGTTAGGAATAATTTGGAGAGGGCAGTTCTGAATAGATTTGGGAGATGCGGGATAGACAATGGCTTCAGAGGGACATTGCTGGCCAGTTTATAGCAGTACATCTTTGAAATACATCTTCATCTTAAAGAATACCCTTCTACTTAATATTGGTTGACTTCATCTGATCCCTTTTATTCACTTATTGACAGTATTTCTATTGATTTCTTAATGTCCTTAGCTTATTGAATGACGTTCAGATCCTTTTATAATGTTTCACAATTTTATATCATTAACAAACTGCATTAGCACACTCTGTGTTTTTTGATTGAGAAGACTAATGAAAATGTTGAATAAGATCAAACCAAGAGAAATCATTAAGAAACTCAGCTATATTAAAATATGTCTAGACTGAGAACACAGTCTGTTATTTTTTTCTCTTAGCATGTTTCTTCCCAATATTACAGTTCTTGAACTAGAGATATATTTTCTCCTGTGTAACTGATAATTTCCCATGTGATGTAACAAATTGTTGTAATCCAAAACAGACTGACAACCTTCCTTCTCATCATCCAGAAAAGCAGTTACTTTATCAGGTGAAGGTGTCAGGTAAGTCTTACCTGATCTTTTTGGTAAATCTGCATAATATTTTACCTCATTTTGGTTTTCTGCCATTTTTTAAGTTACCTTTTTATCAAAAACTGTATTGTAGCCTTTCTGTACCACTGAGGTAAGCATAAAAAGCCTCTAATTCTGCATCATCTAACTTTCCCCTTCTCAAATCTAGGATTTCTATTTGATAGCTCTCCATCACTGATGCCAAATATATGGCTATGCAAATCCAAATTAGGTGAGCTATGATTTAATTTGTCAGCCTTTTCAGAACCCTCTTAGGGATGAACCCCCTCCATCTGAATGCCTTAAACTCTGAGTTTTCCTTAAATCTTGGATGCAAGAAATCTCTATTTTTATTTTGTTACTCCTGCTACACAGTCTGTCTTTATTATATTGATTTTGGTCTCTCCTTCACATTTGGAACTTCACTCCACAGCTGCCAAGCTTTTTGTTTCCTTGTCCCCTCCCTCCTTTTCTCTGTATGACTGACAGGTGTTTTATTTATATTTCTTAATCTAATTTGTAATGTGTATATCAGTCTAATTTTGCTTATCCTTTTATATTACCTCCTATCTACAACAGTGCTTTCTTTGGTGATAGGTCTTTTTTTGCTTCATTCATTGTCAGCCTCTAATTTATACTTAGTATCTGGCTTGCTCGTCTGTTATTATCTTTTTATAATATTCTCATTAGTTAATGCAATGAAATCTAAGAAAATAGTACTGTCTCATGAAGAGGCATTTGTAATAAAAGATATTGCACTGTGTACTATAAATTTCCCAAACTGTCTTTAAAACATGCACTGACAAAGCTGAAGCACTGCATTTCTACATGTCATTGCAAAAGAAACATATCTTTTATAGTTTTTCACCTTCTGCATTTTCTCCCAGGAAGACAAGTCTCTTCAGTTCATTAGAAAAGTGAATATTTTATTTTTTAAAACAGTCTAAAAGAACATCAAATTTATTCAAAGGAATGAGGAAAGAAACAGAAATATTCTGAATTAATTTTTCATCTTCTCCCTTGCAGCCAGAAAATCTCACTTAAAATCCACCTTAATTTTCCCTTCCCTCTATAGCTGTATGCTGTGACTGTAAGTGGACACATAGAACCACAGAACAGTTTGGGTTGGAAGGGACTTTTAACGGTCATCTAGTCCAACCCCCCTGCAATGAGTAGGAACATTTTCAACTGGATCGGGCTGCTCAGAGCCCCGTCCAACCTGACCATGAATGTTTCCAGGGATGGGGCATCTACCACCTCTCTGGGCAACCTGTTTGACCAACCTCATTGTGAAACATTTCTTCCTTATATCTAGTCTAAATCTGCCCTCTTTCAGTTTAAAACTTGTCCTTGCCCTAGTGCTACAGACCCTGCTAAAAGGTTTGTCCCCATCTTTCTTATAAGCCTCCTTTAAGTACTGGAAGGCTGCAATAAGGTCTCCCTGGAGCCTTCTCTTCTCCAGGCTGAACAACCCCAACCCTCTCAGCCTCTTCTCAGAGGAGAGCTGTTCCATCCTTCTGATCATTTCTGTGTCCCTCCTCTGGACCCTCTCCAACAGGTCCATGTCTTTCCTGTGCTGAGGGCTCCAGAGCTGGACACAGGACTGCAGGTAGGGTCTCACCAGAGCAGAGTAGAGTAGAGGGGCAGAATCCCCTCCCTCGACCTGCTGGCCACACTGCTTTGGATGCAGCCCAGGCTGTGGTTGGTCTTCTGGGCTGTGAGTGCACGTTGCCGGCTCCTGTGCACCTTTTCATCCACCAGTACCCCAACATGACTCTTTAATGCTTAATTTCCATAGCTAGCAACCAACAAGACTCAAAATGTTTGTCAGTATTTTAAGGTTTATACTGCTTTATCAGAAATGGTCTGTATTGTAATATGGATGTCTTTTCTGACCTGATTGGTGAGCCAGAAAATTGAATAGTTGTTTCATAAAATTGGCACAGTAGTGGACAGGCCAATACTAAATAGTTAGTCAGAAATATTAATTGAAATATGCTTGTACAAAATCAATCTGTGGGTTGTAGGGATGAACCATTAAGGCACAAAATGCTTTGAAAATGTGAAATGGTATAAGACTGTTAAAAGCCAAAACCCAGTGTATTTTCCAGGCAGGTAATACACTCTGTAAAGTCTATGTGTTTAAAAGCTTCTGAATCCAAATGAGTCTCTGAAAAGGGTTAAAAATAGCACTATTTCAAAGTGATTGTTTTCAAAGTATAGCATCTCATAAATAAAATCAATTTATCAATATATATTAAACTGAAATAATATTCATATTCATATATAGTTATAATATTTCAGTAGTTGTGCCAACACTTTTATTCTGTTTTCAGTGTGCTGCTTAATTGCTACATAACTAAGGCCTTTAAATTATTTTTGAAAGGCAGAGAAATTCACTAAATACTTTTACACTTGGATCCCAAATTTATAAGTTAATTTAAAAATGTTTCTTTTGAAATGTTCTTTTTTTTTTGTTTGAAAAATACAGCAATGCTCTGGCCTCAGTTCAGGGAAGGATTTCACGTACATCTTCAGCCTGACTTTGCTGTGTTGTAAATACGTACTAGAAAGTCAGTTGAGGCAAAATACTTTGCTGATAGATGGTTGATAGAAGGTTGATACAATGAATTAATTGTCAAAGGGAAGGTTTTTACGATTTTGTGCCAGTGTTCACCATTACAATACCTGCTCATCTTCTATATCCATCTCATGGCAGGCCTGAAGTCTCAGAGTCACGTTTAACATTGTCCTTCCTGGGGTAAAGCTCCTCACATCACAGGGATTAGAGTTTTGTTCTAAAGATGTTAGTGGCTTGGTTTTATTGTTGCTGACGTTGATTTATCTTTATTGTCTGTATGGTTAGAGTTTTTCTGTGGGAAGAGTGTTATTGCTATGAGTATCATTGTTTTGAGGAGAGGAGGTATAACATCCATCCTCACTGCCTAATCGTGCAGCTGTTTCCAAGTCACTGGCGCTTCCTTACGCCTCAGTCAATTCAGGTGCAAATGTGGATCCGATCAAATTCCATTAAAATCCGTGAGTGTATTAAAGTTAAGCCTTCATGGATAAACGGATAAAATAAAATGGAGTATGTGAGTGTTGCATTATTTAATGTGGATTCATTTCTGGGGCATGACTTTCAGAAGACACTTGAGGCTTCAGTGCTCTTGGAATAGGTTTCATGTACTGTATAAAACCATATCTCTCCTCATTCCTCAGGAAAGCATAGGGTGAACAGTCATAATGGAATGTCACAACAATCATTTATTTCTTATTTATCAGTATGTATGTTCCTGTATTGAATTACACATACTTTTATTTCCTTTCACAGCTTAATTGCTGAAATTCAGGCTGATCATGATGGCTCTCTGTGACTATTGACTCCTGCAAAATTCTTTGAGTTTTCTTATCCCAGGAGACTAACAGAGGTTACATTAATTTGCATTCAGGAATAATATTACCTGTAATTTTCTAAAATGCTGTTTTAACATGGCCAAGTTTCTGGGTGGCTAACTATGAAATTACTGTTTCTTTATAGCTGCTTAATTTCAGTCCATAATGGAAAACCATTATACAGTACCCAAAGGCTGATATGGTAAGTAGCTTTCAGAGCTTTTAATTTCGTAAGTATTTTTCTTGAATTAGTTATAGGATATATATGTAAAGAATCATAAAAAGTTTTGTTCTAATCTGACAGAAGCTGTACCTCTGTGTCAGACAAACCTGAAGGTTGTGGCTGTACATCGATTGGCACAGGGTAAGTCTTTAACTGGCCCAGACTGTCAACTGAATTAAGGGACAATGGTTTCCATTTGTTTTCCTTTGCTTTTATGTAGTTGTCTGGTTTTACACCTACCAAGATCCTGAACACCCTAGATCTACAGCTCTTCCATCTTCAAATGTTCTGTATGCCTCTATATTGAAGCCTCGTAGAAGCTGATATCCCTGCTTTGCTCAAAGCTAGGCTGTATTTCCACTCCTAAAGCCTAAAGTCCTCCTGTATAGGAATCAGACCTCAAAATCACTAGGGTCTCTTCTGGCTTTGTAATGAATGAATGTATGCCTTTATGCCAAGAAGAAGTTATTAATTGGGCCTACCGCTCTGGAGGTCCTTTGTCTCTGTACCTGATTAAAGCAGTGTCAAATGCTCTCTCCTCTGAATACCAGGAAAACAGTCAGTCGCATAGAGCCCTAGGCAATACGGATGTATATTATTGCACTTTCCTCTTAGCAGGCTATATCAAATTCATCGAAAGTATGGAAATGTATCCCCCAATATTTCTCCTGATAAATTAAGAAAATTCTTTCCTTGGAAAGTGGGAAAGGAAAAGTTTTCTGCACCATTGTAAGGTTAATGCTAGGGAACCAGCATTAATTTTCTTGATGAATGGATAGTTCAGAAAAAATTTGGTGTGAGTCTTCAGTTCTGACAATACATATGACTTTTGCTAGATGCCTGGATATATATAGTGAGTAAACACAAAGTAGTGCAGATGATCTTGAACTCTTACATTCCGTAGGCTACAACAAATGATATTGGCACTTAAATATGGCTGCCAAATCTGTCTGTAATAAAAGTATAAGACCAAAACAAAAAAAAACCAAAACAGCAATCTACATTGAAGTATCATAGATCATTGTGAGCTGCAGTGACTCTACTGGTATTAAAGCTTCCTGGAGTGGGATAGCAAAGAATAAAATAAATCACTCTGCAGTTTGTTAGTCCTCCTTTCTTTGAAGGGTTTGCCATCCATCTAGAAGGATTAGACAAGATTTTAGCATACACACAGAATTTGTTCTTGCCTCAATATCAAATGAACATGAAAAGGCATTGGACATACATAAAGAGAGATGGGAGATCAAGTGTGAAGTCAGTTCTTTGTAACCATTCTCTTTTTACCTTATTATCTAAGTAGTCTTGAGGTGCGTGTCAGTTAAAAAAACTGTAAAAAAATAATGAAGGTATACAGTAGCTGGTGCACAGGGAGACATGAAAACAAGTATTAGAAAGTGTGCAAAAGGTCTCCTTTAAAAGCTTTTCAATCTCCTGAGGTTTTAAAAAGAGAATCAATTCAAATGCCTCCTCACTCTAGTGTAAACGTAGCAGAAAGTAGTGGGAAATAGTTAAACAGAATGCATTTTTGTATTATACATCATGTTAGTGTCTTTTAAAAGCCTGAAGGCAAATTTCAGAGTTTTTTGGAACATTGCCTATGGTTTTCTGTGTGACTGAATTTAGGATTTTTTTTTTTTTTACTAATTTGGTGTGGTGTTGTGTTTTTTTTTTTAAAGAAAAGAAAGGACAAGGCCCATTTTTAGTTTTGTTCTATATTTTGTTCCTAAATACTGCACAAAACATTGTTTTAAGTTCTATCTCTGATCTCATCAGGACAATGTAATTCTTACTAAACATAGACTCTTGTTGTTTCACTTTAGTGAAGTTGACCCTGTTTGGAATAACAGCAGTTTTATGTTAGTATAATACTATATATACTATATTATATATAATAATACTATAATACTATAATATATATGATAATACTATAATACTAATAATACTATAATAATAAAAAAGGAAATCATTACTTCCTTGCTCTGAACAGATTGTCAGTCTTTATTTTATAGTCCACAATATCACTTCTATCCTATGTGACTTCAATTCCTTCCCCATTGCATAGCAACATACACTTCTATGGCTTTTCATATGCATTTGAAATGAAGTAAGACCCCATGGAAATCAGTCGGGTTGTAGCACGAGAAGGTGGATATAATACAATAGAGCGTTCAACTATGCCTCTTACAGCAGAAATGCAACTGTAGGAAGTAGTTTCACACATTTGTTTAACAAGGGAAGACTGCTTTAGGAGTCTTTGACCAAGATATGCATGATAAACACTCAAATGACGGTTTTGAGTTGTCTATTGGGCCAGCAAGGATGGTATAGGCTACATAAATTTCTATTTTCATAGTCTATCCTGCAAAGCCTCAAGCTTAACTTTTTAAAGTTGAAAATCTTTTAAAATCCTTGCAAAAGTCCTTGAAAAATCTTTAATTATTATCTGGGAATACTTAATATACAGTTTGCTCTTCCTTTAAAAAAACTTAGTGTAAAACAAAGTTTCTTAGCCTTTTACCATCAGCACTTGACTTCAATCCATTGAGATTTCTCTGATTTTCACAGTATATGTCTTGGTTGGATGTGAATGGATGTCCTGGTGTCCTGTACCCCCTTGCTGGTGAGACATGCACACCTTAGGAGAAAGAAAATGAATGAGTGACAGAGCTTGCTCCTCTGATCTGTAGAGAAACCTTCTGTATCTCATGTATGTACTGATTTTTAGCTTCACTGAGGGCCTCAAATACATGAAAGTGGTGACAAAAAGCACTTAATTCTTTTTTGTGCTGTCAGTGTTTGCACTTCATTAATTTTCTCAGGCAATGATACTAGTCTGTGTTTCTTACTGTATAGATATTTACAACTGCAAGTGAAAATGGACATGGGATCTCCTTGTCCCACTGAAGTCAGTGGCAGAACTCCTGGTTGGACTTGCTACAGCAGGCATCCAGGGCTATTACTTATGCAGTTTCTCTTCTGTATCTGCTATACCTCCATATGAGTGTGAGAAACACCAGTGCTTGTAACCCTTACAATAATTTACCCTTCTTCTCACCTGAATGAATCCATGCAATTTTCTTTGATTCCTGATATAACCTCAATAGGCAAACTCATTGATCTTTCCCTCTAAAGGGATCTTACTAGCTTATGGTTCATAAAATTTATGAGAAACACAGGCTGTTTCGAATTTCGTCCTTATTGACATTAACAGTCATTTTGCAGTGATACAACCCAGCCTCTCAATTTCATTCAATACATCTGGAGTGAATATTTACCCTATGTGAGTTTTTATTAACCTTAACAGCAATATTTTCCTCTCTTATTTCTTTGTGGGTTTTGGATTTCTTGGTGTCTGCTCCTGCCTAGGATTACTATTTTGCACACTATAATTCGTACATCCCTAAAGAAATGCAACATCCACTTAATTCGTTGCAAAGGCTCTGTGATTACTGGATCTCTATTTTCTATTGATTCAGCTTCTTTTGATACCTGATTGGACCTTTTTTCCTTGCATATTTATTTTTCTTAAGAATGTCTTGCAAGGGGCTTTGCCTTATATTTGAACTTCCAGGTATAGCACATTATGTTCACTGACTTTCTTTTACCTATAATAGTATTCCTGCTTGCAAAGAAATATGCCGAGAAAGGTGCAATTTAGTGTACATACAGGAAGAATGAGCAGATGCATTATTCTTCCCCAATAACTGGTTTTGCATGTGTATATTTGCATCTACTTTGAAAAACAGGGTTTTTTTCCAAACAAGCATTTTGTTAACCTTCCCAAGATAAAAATAAAGAATGGCTAAAAATAAAACTTGTAACATATCTCTTCAATGCTTTAATTCATTGTTGACCAAATCTCCCTACAGTACTGATAGCAGCTTGTTAAAGCTGATTGCATTATAGATAAGATTGAAACATTTAATGGCAGACATAATTTCTTTAAAAAACACTGTATTTAGTAACTAATGTAATTATACCAGGAGGCATAACAGAAGAGATTAGTGCAGCAAGTGACCTAGCTTTAATAATGTCATTAAAAATTGTAATTGCAAAATTATCCACTACGTTATAACTGTTCACTGAAATAATATTCAACTCACTCATCATTTGCAACACGTGATGAAGTAAGCAATTATTTTTTCCAGTGAAAAAATATAAAATCCATTAATTTTAATAATCCTCTCCTCACTGTGCAATACTGAGAGCTGTATATTTAGACAGAGTACAAAATGCCTTCAGCCATGACTGAAAAACATGTGTTATAACAGACAGCGTTTGGGTGCAAGCTTTCCAAATCTTGGTACTGAGCATACCTAGAAGGATTTAGAGGTCAAATTTGTGATAAGAACTCAGAACTGCATAAAAATGCTTGCAACCTATTCTATGACAATATATCCGAGATTTCTTTATTTACAGATTGTGTACATATATGTCCATCCATCTGTCCATTAATCTATCATCTCTGTCAATCTATCTCACAGTATTTTAGTCTTATACTTTCAAGACTCAGGTCAATCCCAAAATTTAAAAACAACTGAATGAAAATGGAAATCTTGATAAAAATCTATGTGTGGGCTTGGGTTTTTTTCAGTCCTGTAAGAACTTTATTATTCAGCGAGCTGAGGAATAGATCTGGTTCTTTTGTTCCCTGAATTGTGTTAAGCTATTGTCAGAATGAATAAGAAAAACACATTTTCCCTATAAAGATGAATTAGTCAACTGCAATAGTAATTTTCCTTCAAATTCCCTGGCATTTTCTGCCATGTAAATGTCTACATACGGGGGAACGAACCTGCTGGGCTAATCCACAACACCAATGTGTGGTGCTTCTCCAAATTCAATAATGGCTAGGTGTTTACTATAATAGATAGAATCATTTCTTTCCCAGGTATTTTGTATTCCTTGCCTTTTTCCTGTTTGGTGTTTTTCTTCACTTGTTGCTTACCGTACATTTTACTGCAAACTCTTGTGAATAGAGAATTCTTTGACACATGTGTACTGAGCCTGGTGCATTGTGGACCTTTCCTGTAGGTACTGCTAGAGGGCAGGCAACAACACCTATATTGTGAAATCTCAGATGAAAATGGGCTTAACAAAACAAAACACACTAGGTCTGAAAACTGGAGAAGTTTCAGTGTTAAATTATCTGAGTTGCCTAATAAAAACTACATATGGGGTGATAAGAAAATAGCTATGTGCAAATACCTTTCTTCACTGAAAACCCTCCACCCCATATTACTAGATACTAAGGGTGCAATTCTTGCCCATTTCAGACTGTGTAAAAGGAGTCTAGTCTAAGAAAGTCACTTAGGTTCCCTGTACAGTTGAGAAAGAGAAAAACCTTTAGAGAGTAACTCATCTTATGTACCTTAGACATACATCTAATGTTGAAATTAATTGCTTTTGAAAACATATCTTGCTTTCCAGTATCTGTAATGGAAGCATCCATAGCTCTTTATTTAGTCTATATGCTCATTGTACTGATGTTGGGCTTAGACTAGATGCCCAGCTTCCAGGCACCTGCTACATGTGACTAATACCATCTGTATTACCTTTAGTACAGAACTGCATCCATCAAGTGTCCCATCAAGGATGATCATGTTTTTAGAGGTAGCATCTGCCATGAAGCAGACTAGAAATTTTGAATCTTACAAGGAAAGCCCCTTTTCACCTTAGAAATAGAATAACAGAATAGTTTGGGTTGGAAGGGACTTTTAATGGTCATCTAGTCCAACCCCCTGCAATGAGCAGGGACATCTTCAACTGGATCGGGCTGCTCAGAGGCCCGTCCAACCTGACCATGAATGTTTCCAGGGATGGGGCATCTACCACCTCTCTGGGCAACCTGTGCCAGTGGTTCACCACCTTCGTTGTAAAAAATTTCTTCCTTATATCTAGTCTAAATCTACCTTCTTTCAGTTTAAAACTTGTCCTTGCCCTAGTGCTACAGACCCTGCTAAGAAGTCTGTCCTCATTTATCTTATAAGCCCCCTTTAAGTACTGGAAGGCTGCAGTAAGGTGTTCCCAAAGCCTTCTGCTCTGCAGGCTGAACAACCCCAACTCTCTCAGCCTGTCCTCATAGGAGAGCTGTTCCATCCTTCTGATCATTTTTGTGGCTCTCCTCTGGACCTTCTCCAACAGGTCCATGTCTTTCCTGTGCTGAGGGCTCCAGAGCTGGATGCAGGACTGCAGGTGGGGTCTCACCAGAGCAGAGTAGAGGGGCAGAATCCCCTCCCTCGACCTGCTGGCCACGCTGCTTTGAATGCAGCCCAGGATGTGGTTGGCCTTCTGGTCTGCGAGTGTTCATTGCTGGTTCATGTCCAGCTTTTCATCCACCAGTACCCCCAAGTCTTTCTTGGCAGGGCTGCTCTCCATCCCTTTGATTCCCTTCCCAGCCTGTATTGATACCAGGGGCTGCTCCAATCCAGCTGAAGGACCCTGCCCTTGGCCTTGTTGAACCTCATGAGGTTCACATGGGCTTATTCCTCGAGCTTGTCCAGGTCCCTCTGGATGGCATCCCTTCCCTCAGGTGTGTCAACTGCACCACTCAGCTTGATGTTGTCTGCAAACTCGCTGAGGGTGCAATCAATCCCACTATGTCATTGATGAAGATATTAAATGGTACTGGTCCCAATATGGACCCCTGAGGGACACCACTCGTGACTGATCTCCATCTGGATATTGAGCCATTGACCACTACTCTCTGGTTGTGACCATCCAACCAGTTCCTCATCCACCCAACAGTCCACCCATCAAATCCATATCTCTCCAATTTAGAGAGAAGGATGTTGTGGGGGACCATGTCAAAGGCCTTAAAGAAGTCCAGATACATGACATTGGTAGCTCTTCCCTTGTCCACTGCATCATAGAAGACTGCGAGGTTGATCAGGCAGGACTGGCCCTTGGTGAAGCCATACTGGCTGTCTCGAACCACCTCCCTGTCCTCCATGTACCTTAGCAGAGTTTCTAGAAGGATCTGTTCCATCATCTCCCCATGGGCACAGAGGGCAGGCTGACAGGCAGGTAATTCCCAGGGTCCTTCTTGCTACCCTTTTTAAAAATTGGTGTAATATTTCCCTTTTTCCAGTCTCCAGGGTCTTCACTTGACTGCCAGGACTTTTCAAATATCATGGAGAGTGGGTTGGCAACTACATCAGCCATTTCCCTCGGGACTCTGGGATGCATCTTGTCAGGTTCTATACACTTGTGCATGTTCAGGTTCCTCAGGTGGTCTCAAACCTGATTTTTTCTTGCAGTGGGAGGGACTTTGCTCCTTCAGTCCCTGTCTTGCAGTCCATCCACTCGAGATGTGTGGGAAGAGAGGTTGCCAGTGAAAGACTGAGCCAAAGAAGTCCTTGAGCCTCAGCCTTCTCCTTGTCCATTGTTACCAGTTTGCCAGTCTTGCTCATCAAGGAGAGTACGCTTTCTTTGACGTTCCTTTTCTGGCTGACATACCTGTAGAAGCCCTTATTCTTTGCATCCCTTGCCAAGTTCAGTTGCAGCTGCACCTTGGCCTTCCTAACTCCATCCCTACACAACCGGGCAGTGTTCCTACACTCTTCCCAGGACACCCGTCCCTGCTTCCGCTGCCTGTGCATTTCCTTCTTGCCCTTTAGTGTGAGCAACAGGTATCAACTCAGCCTGCCAGTCTCTTGCCTTCCTTTCCTGATTTCTTATACCTGAGGATGGAAAGCTGTTGCACTCTATGTGAAGTGTCCTTAAAGATCTCCCAGCTCCGTTCTGCTCCCTTGTCCCCGAGGGCAGTTTCCCAGGACGTCCTATTGACTAATCTGTGCATTTCCTTCTTGCCCTTTAGTGTGAGCAACAGGTATCAACTCAGCCTGCCAGTCTCTTGCCTTCCTTTCCTGATTTCTTATACCTGAGGATGGAAAGCTGTTGCACTCTATGTGAAGTGTCCTTAAAGATCTCCCAGCTCCGTTCTGCTCCCTTGTCCCCGAGGGCAGTTTCCCAGGACGTCCTATTGACTAATGCCTTGAAGAGCTGGAAGTTTGTTTTCCTTCAGCTCAGGGTCCTGACTTTACTCTTTGTCTGCCCCATATCCCTCAGGCCTGCAAACTCCACCAGTGCACAGTCACTGCAACCTAGGCTGCCTCCAAACTTGATGTCACCAATTAGCTCACTTGTGTTTGTGACCAAAAGGTCCAGTATCGCATGTCCTCTGGTAAGACTGTCTATTACCCGGTACAAATTATTCTCCATGCACTCCAGGAGACTCCTGGATTGTCTACAGCTCACTGTGCTACTTTTCCAGCAGATGTTGGGGTGGTTGAAGTCCCCCAGCAGGATGAGAGCCTGTGAGCGTGATGCCTCCTGTAGCTGGAGTAAGAAGGCTTCATCAATAGGGTCTCCTTGATTGGGCAGCCTGTAGTAGACATGAACCACAAGGTTCCCTTTGTTGCCTCGGTCTCTCCTTCCTACCCATAAGCTTTCACCCTGCTTGTGGCTATTCTTCAAGGACAGCTCTTCACACTATACGTTTCTTGATGTACAGGGCAGCACCTCCGCCCCTCCTTCCGCTCCTGTCCCTTCTGAAGAACCTGTAGCCATTGATAGCCACACTCCAGTCATGGGATTCACCCCACTAAATTTCAGTAATGACAACTAGGTTATGGCTTTCTAGCAGCACGGTGGTTTACAGCTCCTCCTGTTTGTTGCCCGTATTATGTGCATTGGTGTAGAGGCACTTCAGCTGGGCTGTTGGCCATGTCAAATTCTTAGAGGAACACTCCTTAATTCCTTTGAGGTATTTCACCAGTGTTTCACTGTTGGCTCCTGTTACCTCAAGAGCCCCTGGCTCATCTCTGTAGGACTTCAAGTGTGCTGCAGTGTAGCCAGCATGCCTCGGAGCAACAGGCTGAGGGCCCTCACTAGCACCCTGTCCCTCTAAGGTTGGTGTGTGATCCCACACCACCTTCCTCCATAGCTCTTTACAGAAACTCCAGCCATGAGTTTCAAAAGGTTTCAACAATGGTATGAAAATTGCAACAATTTTTGTGAAAGCAGGGTTAGACCAGCACTAAACTTTGCTGAAAACATCATTCACAATGATCATATTGCACATCCGCTGGCTTTTTTCAAGACTGTGCAGAGATAGCTTTTCAGCCACGCCTGCTTACTTCTGGCTTTGAGAATTTCCTGTAAACTCTGTACAACTGGATTTTTTAGGGCTGGGGAAATAAAATATATTGTCATACCAGACATAAACTTCTTCGGCTTTCTCAAGCAATATTACCTGTTGGGAGCAAAAAGCAAAATACCCTGCACTAAATTGCCAGGGAAAACAGTTTTGGAAGCATTATCAAGAATGGTGACCTTTCCTTTGTCAACTACTATTGCCAAAGGTATTGTATTTGCTAGTATATCTAGGGTGTAATTTCCATGTTGCTGCTGCTTTTTCTTGTGACCTAGACCCGTTTTCATTGTTCTGTGGTCATCGCTTCCAGTTTGTATTTCATCTCCATGACTTCGTATTTTTTGCATTCTCTTGTGCAGTTTTTTGATGTCAATGATAAGAAACTCAGAGATTTAGATATTTGAGCTAAGCTTTCAATTATTTTTCTACTTTTATGACTATTCCTTCTGTAATGCCCAGTCACTAAAGAAAAAACGCACATCCCGTAATACCTAGAGTGGCTTACTTTTCTATATTATAAATGCAAATGCTACATAGCTTAATTCAGGTTACAATATGTAAGATCATATGTTCGATTGAAGTGAAATTATTGTGTAGAATTATATGCTGCTGTTAAATTCTATAAAATACAAAACTGAAATGTATTACATATGATGAAGTAATTTACAAAATTAATTTGTAAATTTAGAAATTTCTGTATTTTATGCTTTTAATGAATACAGTAAACAAAACTAATGTTAGTATAGTTTTCGATTTTGACTTGTACAGATCTAGGGCAAATTAATTCCTGGTGTAGTGCCATTAGTTTGGTGGGAGTTACATCAGAGATATGAACTCATTCAGCTATTGCTAGCACCATCTGGAAATTTATAATGTCACAGCAATGTTTCACTTGCTAAGACACATTCGTCCTTTCTGTTTAGGATGGGAAGACAGGGATTAAAAATTCAAGATCACTTTAGCTTGTTCTATATCATCTTAAATTCCCTTGTAGGCCTCGTTATGTTTGGATGGTGAATTTAAATAATATTTAAATAAGTGTAATAGTGCAATCAAAAAAAGACGAAATAGGCCTCCTGAAGTAAAACAATTTCATGAATATCAATATAATACTTTTACTGTAGGAGTGGATCTATAGAAGAAAAGGCACTTTTGGAAATGGAAGTGGCCGCAGCCGTCAGTCCTATATCTGGAAGACGCAATGTGGACACACTCGTTAAGCAAGGTTGGCTTCGTGGCTGAATGCAGCCGTTACTTTCGCTCATGCCTAATGCCCCGAGCCATGGCACTGCCCACGATGCTGTGCCACCCGGGAAGTTTTGTCTCTGTAAGCGAAATGAGGACAAAAGGAAGGATGGACACTTAGCACATTATTTTCTTGCCACCTTCCGGTTATGTAGTGTATGTGTTTTTTAACCACCTTAAGAAAGCCAGAACAGAGGTTTGCATGGAGTCAGCAACATAAAAATATGAGGGTAGTGGTGGTGGCTTGGGTCAGTCTTTCACCTTCCCTCAAACCTGGTCGCTGACAGGGCTAATGACAAATCCTTAAGGAATAGGTATAGGAAACAGCAAGGACAGAGTGAGGGTTGCCTTGGTGTACACAGATAGCCGTCTCTGTCTGCCCTACCTGACACGACTTTGTATCTCTGGGCTAATACTGACATGTAGGAACCTCGCTCCTAGGACTAGAAGAGAAGAGACCTGTATCACAAAGTCCAGGTCTGTTCTGCCATGGTTTACCACATCGCATAATTCTGCCAGAAATGGCAGAAACTTAATTTTATCTCCCATTTGTTTAGGAGGTTATGTTTTTCTTGTTATTTTTATTGGGCTTTAGTCCAGAAATTTATTTTTGGTGATTAGAAACCTTTGTGTACTTTTGAGACTATGCATTACCCGTGTAGAAACATTAAATGACAGCTTAAGCCGTTTAGCTTCTCCCCTGCCACCTCCAGAGCACAGACAGGAATTATGCTTTAAATGAGTTCAGATTTCTTGGCTTCTGCTCAGAAATGCACCCACTATGCCCAGGTCCAGCCATGTCAAAACCTCAGGTAGCTCGAGACCGAGGCTACAGAAACAGTGGAAATGTGGACAAAGTTACAACTACACAACATATATAGATTTTTATATGCTGTGCTTATGTGTTTGTACCTGTGCAACAGATAGCTCCCTGTTGTGCAAGGTGACAACGCTCCAGAGCTGGCAAAAAAATATTTTCTACGAACAAGACTAATTTAGGCACAACTGATTAATTACCGCGTGCCAGCTTTAACGTGACTTCTTTGAGACAGCTTATTAAGAAACTTCGCGCAGGCACGGAGCGGCAATAGTCTGTGTGTTGTCCCGTCTGGAAAACTGATTCTTCCGTGCCTTAAGCGCCTGCGT
>NW_010525382.1:0-15879 GCF_000687285.1 Phaethon lepturus | reverse complement strand
AACCGTAGTGATTTTGTGATTCTGTGATTCTGTGATATGGAGAAAAAGGATAGACTTCCTGTTGCACAGAGAAATTCTGACACCCACACAAATCATCGGCGGGGGAGAAACTGGAGATCTACCTCTGCCACTAGCCTTAAAGGAGAAACTGATAGTAGTAGCACATTGTCATCCTCTCTGTGAACAGCTCTGAAGGAGTACTGGACATTATTTCAGAGGGTTTCACAGAGATTTGCTGACAGCAGACTCAGGAAATCTAGGTTCCTCTTTGGGATTTGGAAGAGAATCTAATCCAGTAAGTGCATTTTTCTGAAGGGGAACCCTTTCTGTATTTTTCTCTCAGACCTTTTCTCATGCCTGTCTAGTCTCAGTTCCTCACCCTGTTAGACCCACTCACCTCTTCTCAGTGGAGGATCAGAGTCCCGAAGTTTTCACCAGCAACATCTTGTCAAGTCAGCCTGGAGGACAGTATCATCAGTAAAATCAAATCAAAATTCTCAGAGGATTTACAAGGAAAAAAATCCAAGATGCCCCTGTTGAAGACACATAAACAAATTCATTGAAGGACAAATGTTGGCTGCTTTTGCGGGTACAGCCAAAGACTGTCCATAAAACAAGTCTTAAGTGCTTCTAAATTCAAAACCCTGCTCCAAACCATGAAGCATTAGATGTTGTGAGAAACAACTTCTCCACCTTTACAGATGTAGTTTTTCAATTCATGGAGTTATTTGGGTTTTTTGCTTCTTAGGGTTTTTTTGAAAGAAGATTCATAAAATCATAGAAAAGTTTGGGTTGGAAAGGGTGTTTAAAGGTCATTTAGTCCAACCCCCCTGCAATGAGCAGGGACATCTTCAGCTCGAACAGGTTGCTCAGAGTGCCGTGAACCTGACCTTGAACATTTCCAGGGATGGGGCATCCACCACCTCTTTGGGCAACCTGTGCCAGGGTTTCACCACCCTCATTGTGAAAAATTTCTTCATTATCTCTAGTCTAAATCCATCTTTTAGTTTAAAACCATGACCCCTTTTCCTACCGCTACAGGCCCTGTTAAAAAGTCTGTCCCCATCTTTCTTATAAGCCCCCTTTAAGTGCTGGAAGGTTGCAATAAGATCTCGCTGGAGCCTTCTCTTCTCCAGGCTGAACAACCCCAACTCTCTCAGCCTGTCCTCACAGCAGAGCTGTTCCATCCCTCTGATCATTTTTGTGGCCTCCTCTGGACCTGCTCCAACAGGTCCATGTCTTTCCTGTGCTGAGGGTTTTTGAAAGAAGACTCATAAAATCATAGAAAAGTTTGGGTTGGAAAGGGTGTTTAAAGGTCATTTAGTCCAACCCCCCTGCAATGAGCAGGGACATCTTCAGCTCGAACAGGTTGCTCAGAGTGCCGTGAACCTGACCTTGAACATTTCCAGGGATGGGGCATCCACCACCTCTTTGGGCAACCTGTGCCAGGGTTTCACCACCCTCATTGTGAAAAATTTCTTCATTATCTCTAGTCTAAATCCATCTTTTAGTTTAAAACCATGACCCCTTTTCCTACCGCTACAGGCCCTGTTAAAAAGTCTGTCCCCATCTTTCTTATAAGCCCCCTTTAAGTGCTGGAAGGTTGCAATAAGATCTCGCTGGAGCCTTTTCTTCTCCAGGCTGAACAACCCCAACTCTCTCAGCCTGTCCTCACAGCAGAGCTGTTCCATCCCTCTGATCATTTTTGTGGCCTCCTCTGGATCCGCTCCCACAGCTCCATGTCTTTCCTGTGCTGAGGGCTCCAGAGCTGGATGCAGGACTCCAGGTGGGGTCTCACCAGAGCAGAGTCGAGGGGCAGAATGACCTCCCTCGACCTGCTGGCCATGCTGCTTTGGATGCAGTCCAGGAGATGCTTGGCCTTCTGGGCTGTGAGTGCACATTGCCGGCTCATGTTCAGCTTTTCATCCACCAGGACCTCCAGGTCCTTCTGGGCAGGACTGCTCTCAATCCCTTCAATCCCCTCAATCCCTCAGCCTGTATTGACACTAGGGGTTTCCCTGACCCAGGTGCAGGACCCTGCACTTGGCCTTGTTGAACCTCATGAGGTTCACAAAGGCCTATTCCTCGAGCTTGTCCAGGTCCCTCTGGAGGGCATCCCATCCCTCAGGCGTGTCAACTGCACCATTCAGCTTGGTGTCATCTGCAAACTTTCTGAGGGTGCACTCAATCCCACTGATTCACTGATGAAGATATTAAACTCATCCCAATACGGATCCCTGAGGAACACCACTCATCACCGATCTCCATCTGGACATTGAGCTGTTGACCACTACTGACTGGATGCGACCATTCAGCCAATTCTTCATCCACTCAATGTTGTGGGGGACCGTGTCAAAGGCCTTACAGAAGTCCAGAAAGATGATATCAGTAGCTCTTCCATTGTCCACTGATATAGTCACTCCATCACAGAAGGCCATTAGGCTAGTCAGGCAGGGCTTGCCCTTGGTGAAGCCATGTTGGTTGTCTCAAATAACCTCCCTGTCCTCCATATGCCTTAGAATAGCTCTGTTCCATGATCTTCCCAGGCAGAGAGGTGAGATTTATTTTTGTATTTTGCCAGTTAAGTTTTATTAGAGCTTTTCTTGTGGCATTGTAATTAGGTGTTGTAAAATTTTAAGCTTTTTTTTTTAAACAGGTAGTCATTTTGCATTTGTATCAGTGTAGTTAGAGCTCTGTAATCAGCTTCTCAGACTTCTTTCCCGCTTTTTGTGAGTATCTGAGACCAGAAAAGAAAAAGATGTTAATTGGACATGTTAGTTTTCTAATCAGGGAGCAGATGGCAGGATGCTCTCATATTTTAGTAGTGACTGAGGCAGGTTTTAGAGTAAGCTTTTCATTTAAGTGCCTGAAAATTGTTATAAACACAGCTCAGTTACTTCTGTTCCTTAGTCTGGCCATCTCAGGATGTAGTCACACATCCTCCTTTAGCTCCAGCTGTTCCAGCTGAGAAGTTTGCTCCCCACAGCTGTTCATCACTGCATCTGAACTGGAAATTACTACCCCACCTGATCTGTTGGTGGAGATGCTCACATGAACAGCCTCCAGCTTGCTCTAACCAGGCTAACTTACCTGGTGCAAGTGCTGGGCCTGTTTGTCTACATGGCCAGGGGCAACTGAGCCTGTGGATGGGGGGGTAAGAACACTCATGGCTCCGGGTGGGAAAAGCAAATGAGCAGGAACAGATAAAGTGACCTCTTTGGGAAGCACATCTGGAGTCAGGATGAAAGGCATGTCCAGCCTTTGGGAATAACAACCCATTGCCACTGCAGTGTGAATGCAGAATATCCAGATGCTTCTGTTTCACTCCCATCTTGGAAAACATCCAAAATCTACCAGCTAGTCCCAAGGCTCTTGCTTTGAATGAGTTTGGAGCTGTCTATAGCTCTGGCAAGTTCATCACATCTCCAGAGTGTTGCAGGCCAAGACCTTATGACTATTTTCCTTTTTAAAGCAGTCTTTTATTGCCATCACTATGAGTGGAGAAACAATGAAAAGGTGACATTGGCAAAGAAGACTCATTGTTACTAGATGATTTGACCAGCTCCACCAAGAAAAGACAGGAAGAGAGAAATTTCAAGGAAAAAAATATCTCACACTAGAATGTGAATCTCCTCTCATCCTCTCCTCACTTTGCCCCTACCAAATTTCCCCACATAAATCAAATTCTACTCCTCTTAATTTTAGAAATATTGAAAAGCCTCCAGCACAGAGACTTGTCATTATTTCTCAAACGTGGAAGGGTGCATGTATTGTAAGTGGCAACAGAGCCCAGAAGCCATAGCTATGCCCTTGGTGATCCATGAAAGAGTCAGGGATCATGGAGTAGAGGAAAAAAAAATCATAAGAAAAAAAATCCTATAACAAATTTCAATTTTACAGAGTCAATTGTCAAAAAAATATACCACTCCCAGCTGCAGTTACTTGTCTGGTACAGATAGACAGGCGTATAGCATAGTATTGCTATCTTCTCATCTTGTCCCCTGTCATCTCTTTGCTTTCTCTTCCCCTAAAGCAGAGGGATGGATTTGATGACTCCTAATTTCTATGTTTCTGTCATAGTATCTTGCAACTTTCTAGATAAAGTGCTTATCAGTATGAAATGAAAGATTTAGAAGAAGAAATGTACCACACAGGAAGTGGGAGTACTAGGGTGAGATCTAACCTGGCTAAACTGAAAGTATATTGAACAGAAACGTATTCCTCAGTTTATCAAAGTACCAAATAAAGGATAAAAAATATGAAGAACTGGAGGTACCAAGCCACAGTAGCACTACCCATGGTGGCGGTTCTGTGCACAGAGGTATCTTTTCCATTGTTGGATTTGGAAAGCTCAGGGAGAAGTCTATTGCTCCTGTGGTTCTCAGAGCACATTATTTGACTTTTCTTATCTCCTAGGATCTGTTGGGGTGATCTGAAGGGTGTGTGTGTGGAAACATGAGTTTTTCTGCTTCTTGCAAAGAGTAAAACAGGGTAATGCTGTTCTTGCTTCCTCGAGTGGACAGGAAAAGGTCTCATCCTCAAACGTTTTCACAAGCTCTTTAGTAGTAGGAGAATCAAAAGCAAATTTGTTTGTACTGGCTATTGCACAATATTTTCCTACTCCTTTATGATGCTCTGAAAACAATGTCAACAGAAGGTACACAAGTTAATACAAATCATATGCCCTTCAAGCTTATCAATGTGTACTTGGATCTGTATCATTAAGGCTTCACAGTCTTTGTAGTTTTCATGATATTGAATAATGTGTATTTGAATTAGGAACTGATATACATGCTGTTCACATAACTTTTGACACAGTTGGATCAGTATAACATTATACCTGCTGCAGTGATGAAAGTGTCAATAAATGAATATGTTCTTCTGAAACTGCACAAAAATCAGCAAATTGTTTATGGCTTTTAATATATTTTTGACTGTGTTAGATCCATGTATCACTCCCCTCCCCCAAAATTCTCATGCACATTTTTGCAGATTTGTTTCCCAAGAGAATTTACTCAGTTTCTGTGGAACAAACTAGATGTGAAGGCTAAATCTGGTCACAACCCAAAGGACCCTATTCCAGCCCAAGCCTATTTAGGAAGGGAACAGCATTTTTTTTTCAATGACTTCACTCACCCTTTCTGCAATGTTTCCAGTAAATGCAGGCGTTGTTCTTCTCATGTGAGCTCAGTATGTCATTCCTAATGTGGTACTGACTGAAATGCTACATTAGTTATTGAAATAAGTACTTTTCTTTAAATGTCCTTTATCTCTCATTTGATTATGCTGAATCATTGTAAAATGAAAAAAATCTGATGAGCTATCCATATAAATACTGAATGACATTAGATCATCACAACTGATGCTGTTAAAGCAAATGTAAATACCTAATTATTAGCCAGCAGATCCAAAATGCTGCCAAATAGTTTTTGGTCACTGTGTTTACACAGTGACAGATTCTCATGTTAGTCATATCCTTCTGAACAAAAGTTTTGGATGGACTCTTTAAATCAGTGTCCACAAGGAAATAGAAGGAGGCAGCCAAACTCTGTTGAACGCCTGCCATTGACAAAGGTTAAGCATTTACAGTCACTCTCCGCCTAAGTATTACAAGGAAACATTAAGGAGTGAAAAACAGAAGGCGAGGATGTTCTGTACTTTCAGCAACAATGCAGCAAGAGCGACAGAAACAGCTCCAAAATAGCCGGTTACTGGGCCAGATCCTGTTCCCATTAACGTCAATGGTAAAACTCCCTTTTGGTCTAAAGGGACTAGGATGGGGCAACTGGTCCTTCAACTGACTAAGGAAAAAATAACAAGGTCTTGACTCTTCTCTTTTTGATTCCACTTCTTGTTCATGAAGATTCCCTTTGGGACTGAGTAAAACTGAGTCAGGATGTAAGCATGTGCCTTAACCAGCCTGTTAGGAAGGCTAATACATGTTACATCCACTTTATTTCTCTGAAAAACTATATCCATTTCACCCATTTCTTTTTTAGCCATTAGTAATATTTAAGTCTATTCTGTCTTAATTAATTTCATTCAAAAAATCATGTGGATTACAGCAACGGAGCAATTTGGTTTGAGTGAAAACAATAATAGAGCCAGGATGAAATTTAAACCTACGGGAAGTCAGCGGTATCCTGGGCTGCATCCAAAGCAGCGTGGCCAGCAGGTCAAGGGAGGTCATTCTGCCCCTCTACTCTGCTCTGGTGAGATCCCACCTGGAGTCCTGAGTCTAGCTCTGGAGCTCTCGGCACAGGAAAGACATGGACCTGTTGGAGTAGGTCCAGAGGAGGCCACCAAAATGATCAGAGTGATGGAACACCTCTCTTATGAAGGAAGGCTGAGAGAGTTGGGGTTGTTCAGCCTGGAGAAGAGAAGACTCCAGGGAAACCTTATAGAAGCCTTTCAGTACCTGAAGGGGGCCTACAAGAAAACTGGAGAGGGACTTTTTACAAGGGCATGTAGTGACAGGACAAGGGGTGATGGCTTTAAACTGAAAGACTGTAAATTAGATTAGATATAAGGAAGAAATTCTTCACTGTGAGAGTGGTGAGGCAATGGAACATGTTGCCTGGGGACACTGTGGATGTCCCCTCCCTGGATGTGTTCAAGGACAGGTTGGATGAGGCTTTGAGCAACCTGGTCTAGTGGAAAGTGTCCCTGCCCATGGCAGTGGTGGCTGGAACTAGATGATCTTTAAGGTCCCTTCCAACTCAAACCATTGTATGATTTTATGATTCTATGAATTTTGCTATTACAGTTCTCTCATCACTCAACCAGAAGGCCATATATTTTGGGATGAACCTATGGTCACTGCCCTAACCTTTAAACATTACCCTTTACAGAAACCTTATACAAGGGTTAAGGCAGATGGATGTACATAATTCACTGACGCAGTGGCTAAGCCCCGGCATCTCTATAGCATGTCATATGTATCTGCAGGTACCCCAAGGAATGGACAGCTATAGACAACTGCTTGCAAGCACACAGGAGACATGGGATATGTCCCTCCTCATCCCAGCCAAATGACAGTTATTCTGCATTTTGATCTCCTTCTCATCCTGCAGGTAAGTAGAAAAGACAAAAGAACACAAAAGAGGTACTTCACCATTCCTTGTCTTTCAGCGTTGAAGATCCGAGGGCAATATATGTTTGAGTTTTCTTTGTTTTTTAGGTTAAAAATAATTCTGAAAGGAAACAATACATCTCTAGATATTAAAAACATAAACACAGAATAAGGAAGACATATATACCTAAAATTTAGACCCTCACCTGACTTCACCCTTTAGTGTTCCACTTTTGTTACCCCTTAATAAACAAAGGATGAATATCTGTGCATAAAAGGAAAATATAAATCCTTCTCCTAAAGTCAGAAAGTGTCTGCAGATGAAAAATTGTTTTCCCAAACCTCTGACTTGCAGTCTTTAAAGAAAGTGTGACTGAAAATATAAAAGTATTGAGCAGGTCCAAAGATTATTTTACATTACTTTAGCCTTTTTGGTTTTATAAAGATCATTCAGTTTCTATAAATCAGGATATGCTCCAATTCACATTGTAGTCAATGGTAAGACCTGTGAACATCAGTGGCAGACAGATTGGACTTTTACTCTGTATGCAGCAAAGTATGCAGCAGGCAACATACCTGTGTGTACCTACTATACTGTGGAAGATGTAAGAGCAGGAACCCCCCAGGAAGCCACAGTGAGAGAAGGATCAACTGGCATCATGGGACCAGACATCTTCTGCTCCTTCATTTCATTCTGGCCTATCAGTAGTGACACCTTCTTTAGGAAAGAAATGATGGGATGGAGTGAGTTAAACATTTCACATCCAGGCCATATATTGACCCAGACATCAATTAATTCTCATTCCATGAATGTCCATATAAAGAACTGGATGATGGCAAATTGTGCGGGGCCCTCTGAGCCAGGCAATTCTTGTAATCAGCCAGACCTCCCAAAATCAACCTGTTGTGCCATAAGCTTGGAGTCCACCTTTCCCCATTTTTGCCATGACTTTCCTCTAGCGAGAAGCAGCTACAAGCAATTTTTATGCTTCTCAGAGCACAAAAACTCATCCAAAAGGGAGTGGAAATCTTTGCTTGTTCCTGGCCTTTAGCCTTTACACAGAATTTTTAAGGTTTTCAGTGGCATACAAAGCAGTTTTCCTGGAGGCATGAACAAAGCAGGGAGGAATCTGGGCCATAATCTTATCTCTTGCATCAGGAAACCTTCCCCCAGCAAGACTGACACGTGGCACCCAAGACTATTGTTCATATCCTGGTATAACTGCACAGGTTATTCCCCTGCTTTACCACATATCTAAGTCCACTTGAACGAGTAATAACATTCATCAACAGCAGGTTGCACTGATGGGAGGAAAATTTGTCACATTTTGTCCAAAGCGTTATCCACAGTAAAGGAGGCTTTAACTATGCATTTAGACCAAGAGAAATCTATTTGCAGACTATTTGTTGGTGTCATTCTGACATGAGGGTCCATGCCTGTTCAGATATTTTGAGATAACCACTAAAACTTTTCTTACCTAGTTAAGGACCACTAACAACCCATAGCTAGCCCAGATGGGGCTAGTTTCACTGTAAACAGTTAAGTTGCAGGAATTTGTATCTCAGCCATACAAAGTACTCTGAAAATTAAATTTAGGATAATCTTCTCCTGGCACTAAATCTGAGGTAGATCAAACATACATTTTTAAAAACAATACGTTTGGCAGGTTGTTCGTTTAAAAAATTTTAGAACAAAGGAACAAAGAACTGGAAGTCTTCCAGAGGAAGAGATAATTTGATGATTCTCTATATACATCTAACATTTCTTCATCTTTTATAAATGGAATTTTGCAGGCCATTAGTCCCTTAATGTAGTATAGCTATCAGTTTGTAGGGATTTTGTGCGTATGTGTGTGTGTTCCTCTGTGTGTGTGAAAAAAAAAAGCATTAAAATGGTTGAGATATAGAGAAAATTGACTGCTGCATAGTCACCACTTTTCATAAAGATTTTTACTACACCCTTGGTATTATGGATCTATAATATGCAAATGTGTAGCATCATTAATATACATTTGCTGCATACACCCTCCTTAACAGAGTATGTTATGGGAATACAAATTAAAAACAATACACTCAACTCAGCTAAATTTTAATGGCCCATTGTATGAGTGATCCCTGATTGGGAGGTGCCTAAGCCCTTTGTCTTTGATACTTCCCTTCCTTCCCCATATCCATTCTCTTTATTTGTTCTTGTTTTCACTGACACCTCCGTATCCAAATTATTTGAATCTCAGCATAAAAACTAAAGTAATATGCAGGTTCCTCCTTGCTACCTGCAGTGGAGGTATCTGGCAGAAGAAGAGAAAACAGAGATCTAGAAATAAGTTCAGCCAAGAGTCCCCGTGGTGGAATAAACTGCGCAGACCAATCTGCTGGGTAACCGTGTCCTGACGTTACTTTGGCTTGTATTTGTTGCTGACGGGAGCTTAGGCATTACCTAACCAAAGTGAGTCATCGGAGCACATCCCCTGGCACACTGCTCTCGTCTTCCCTTCCTGGCTGCTTGTCCAGGGAAAAGAGCCTTCTGATACCTTCCCTTCATCCAACAAAACCTCAGGGCAGCAGCCCTGTAGATACAAGGTCACTTCATCTGGCAAACCAGACCAAGAGCTGTCTCTGGGAATCTAAAGATACTGACTCACATGTACCAGCGGCTTAAACTTTGACGGTGGATGCAATTACTGGTCCCAAGCTTTCCCTTCTGATTCTCTACCAGAGTTGGCATTTGTGCAACAGGGACAGACCTAACCATGAAGAATTTTTAAACCACTGTAAATTACAGACCACCATTTTGATGTCAACTGGTATTTATTCAGGCTTGTCCTAAGCTGAGCCTTAAAGTGAAGCCTTTCAGGAGACGTTTCACAAGTAACTCAGACAAGGACACTGCCAGGATTAGGGAAAGCAGATGCCACCCAAAATGAAACTACCCATCCTCATTAGTCAGTGCATGCAGTCAAAGCTAATAATGAGGTTGCTGTTCCCATCAGTACTCTTTGCCTGCAGGCTGTAAACTTTGTAGATCAGATGCACCGCCAACCTCGCTGTGGGGACAGTGTCATCTGACAGCAGGTGTGGCAGTATTGGTAGGGAAGGTAATTCTTTCCTCTGCCCCAGTTAAATCTAACAAAGAATTGGGTTAAAGTCCTTAGCGGTCACTAAGTGTTTAACATACTACCAGTTTATCCCCGAGTATTTAAGGCAAACCTTATATAAACTGAAAATTGAAAAACACACATGCACCTCTATAGTTTCCTTAGAATTAATTATTCAGTGATGGACACCAGTGTTATTTTCCTTTACTTGGCAATGACTGTCCCAGAGCTTTATCCTTTCAAAATGCAATGGGGAGAAAAATAACACAGCAAGATGCACTCTGCTGTGCTAATTGGCCTCCCCAATACGGCGTGACGACATTTGTCGCTCAGCCTGCTTATTCAGTGCTGCATATTCAAGCTGTTTCAGCAGGTCTAGCTACTCTTATGGGAAATTAAGCTGCAATCAGATTCTGCAGTCATCCAGGTCTAGACTGTGATATTGATCACAGAACAGACAAACTGAAGGAACAAGGTTGAAATGGCCTCTTTGCATATGAGTGCAGTTACTTGACAGAAAATGGCCTTTTGGGGATGCAAATCTGCTATGTGAGGCATAATGTGGTTGATCCTGAAAGCTGCAGAAGAGCTGGGAAGCCATTGCATAGGAAAGATTCTCTTTATTTTAATTACATCTTTCTCATGTCACCTTTTCTCAGCCAACCTTGACCACAAATCTAAGTTACACTGAACTTTGGAATAATGATCAGGATCTCTTCTGGGTTTACGACCAGTAATTACAATGTCTTTCGCAGAAATTTCATCAAAGATGTGAATGAAAGAAAAAACATGCTGCCCTGTTGCAAAGTTTTCAGAATCTTAGATAGAGTTTCTTCATTCCCAAATTGTTTCATAAATCTCAGCTCCTGCCTACAACAGGAATCTCAAAGTTGAAAACCCCAGGAGACCAATACAAGTTCCCATCATGTGCCAGATTTTCATCTGAAGCTTTTGCCAGTTTTGATTCCTTTATCAATACTTGATAACTACCGAACATAGGTTGTTGAAGTTCTTCATGCTTTGAACTAATTCTATCACAACTATAACTGAGATGTTGGCCAGTGAAGTAGGAATGGGATGGCATAATGGAAACAAACATTTTCTTTTCCCAGTTTCACTAGCTGATGACTAGACGTGAAATATAAAATTGATAATGTTCTAAATGTCCCAGTCCAGAGATGAGTGGCAGAGGGTATGTAATGTGAGCAAATCTCTATTTGTATAAAAATAATGCTGGCTAGGATGGGTAAAAGGCTATATATAAAAATAAAGAACTTGAACATAGAGGTATAAAACACAGATTTAAATTCCAGAAGGCAAGTGATGACAGCGATAGAGATGACAGTTGTGAACTAGGATACTATTAGCTCACAACCACAATTTCCTAACAAAAAATATAAAATCAATTAAGAAGTATTTTATTCTTAACTGATATTTAGAGGTATTATACAGGTAACTCAGAGCAAACTGACACATCTAGTGAATTGACACAGTCAGTAAACCTAGGCTGGAAAAAGAATATGGTGACCAATATTATAAATGAAAAGGAAAGGAATCTTATTTGGGATAATCATAGCTGTGGCTTTTAAGAAACCTCAGAAAACATAGATGTCCAAATAACATGTGATGCTACCTTACAAACTCACCCGAGATCACAACATCCTTCACATAGTGTTTTCATTTGTGAAAAGGATGACCAAAACTCACATACCTGCAGAAGTAAAACAACTACATATAAAATAAACATCCTTTGAAGTGTTGATTTCCTTTCATTTCTTATTTCTGATAAACGCCAGAGAGTTAACAAAATTATTGATTTATTTGAAAGAGATTCAAAGAGATTTTAAGTGCACTTGCATCTTATTCTTATAAATATTTGATCCATTGCTTCCTTCTCTGTGAAGAAACATCTGTGAATAAAACCCTTGATTAACTCTCGAACACAGACTGGAAACAGCTCAGAAGTGATTTCCCTTTTCAGATCCCCTCAGTGCCTGTCAGCAATGATCACCCTGTTGTCTTAATTGCTGGAACTCCTAATGGAGAGTCCGAGGATCCCAGAGACCTTCTTCACAGGTCTCACTTTGGTGGGCTACAGGAAGGGTTGCTGAGAGCAACCTCTAATGTTTGGGTGACTTTCTAGCTTACAACAAAAAGACTTTGTGCCATAGTCTTTCCTAGGACCTTCCTTTTTGACAAAGATCTTTCCCCCAAAACCAGCAGCTAGTGAGTGCTCTACCAAAGCCTGTTAGAGAGGAGAAATGGCTTGCACATGTAAGAACCATCAGCATCCACCCTGTGCCTGAGCAAAAGTTTAAAACTTCATATGAGCATCACCACACTTCTCAGATTAAAAAAAAAAGCAAAATGAGCAGTATCAAATTGAAAATCTAAGAGACCAAGAAATTCACTGCAATAACCACCAGAATGTCAGTACAACCCCTGCATCTTACAGCACAATAGACTTTTAGCAGGGTCATATTTCCCTTAGATAGTCAAAAAGCACAAGTATGAGCTGAAGGAGAGTGGTTCACAGCAAATAAATGAAAATTCCCCATGCTCCAGGCTAGAGCCAATTCACCTTTTTGCTGCAAAATAAAATAAACTCAAACCAGCGGTTGGTAAGATAGTCCTGATTAATCATTCAGTCTGCCATCCATAAGAAGAAGATGGCAGGTCACAATACCCCTGGCTAAAGGCAAAAATAACTTCTTCAGTGAAATTTCTGTGTCTCCGTGTAGATTTTCTGTTCCAAAGATGATGAAAGATCATGTGAAAAACCATGTGCAGGGAGGCTCAGTCTGGTACAGCTGAATTGGCTTTGAAGCACTGGTCTCTGAACCACTTGCTACAATTAACACATCCCTTTCCTCATTAATATTGGACCCAGCTGGTTCAGGCCCTGTGTGGATGGTTCATCTGGCACCCTGATGAGATCACTGGAGGAACATAAATACAGCAGAAGCCACTGCCATCAAAATAAGCTGTTTCTTCATCATAAGAAAATAACTATTTTACAACAAAAATGTGATATTTCGGTTTCTCCTTCTATGACCATTAATATCAGCTAGGGATTTTCTCAGCATTCAGAAGAAAAGCCAGTAGGTATGGCACAGTACTCGTGAGAATCAAAAAAAAGACAAGAGGAAAACTAGTTCAGGCTCAAACGCTGATTTTTTTTTTTCCAGCTGGGGTGTTCTTGATTTTATTTCTGTTAAGGTGCAAATATATTGAACCAGAAAGGTATACAGACACAAAATTTTGGAAATTATAGACTCAGTATATATAGATACTGTTTTCCGTCCAGGGATCTTTAGATGCTGTAGAAAAATTGGTTAGATCCCAATGCATCTGAGAGTGTTATCCTACTCATCTGACAAACAGAGAAAAAGAGGAAAGAGAATGGTATTATTTGCTAGTGTCAGAAAACAAGTCTGTAGCAAAACCTGAGCCAAAATCCAGAAATCTTGACCTCTACTTGTGACAGATGTTACACTCCAATGCAATGACTGTGGAGGTTACAGTTTCTTTTCATATTCTAAGCCATACACACACGTATCTATAAAAACATGTTAAATCAGTTATTGGTTTCTTCAGGAAGCCAATGTTTTGACTGCTCTATACAATTTTTCATTAAAAGGCTTAAAATACATTTGTTTTATCAACTGTTTTCTTTTTGAAACAGAAACGAAGAAGAGAACGCCTCTTTTCATTGAGTTGACAGCCACTGCAACCCTTGTGTCTTCAAAACAGCCAACTTTTCCATTTCTGTAAATTAGTGAAGTGGCACCCAAGTATGCTTACTCATTTTTCACACAGACCTGTTAAGTAGCAACTGTACTAATGAGTTTATAATACCTGCACTTCCCGTGGATGATGAAGTCTCTCCTTGACAAGCATCCCTGCACAGAGCTTCTCTGGCAGCAGCTGGAGCCCAGGGCGTGCGGCACCCTGTTGAAATCATGAGAAAGCAAGGATTTCCAAAGCTGCTCAAAACATTTATTATGGGAAGAAAATTGTTATGCCAAGTGAAATCTTACATGCTGAAAAAGTCCAAATCTTAAGAAGTCTGTGTTCAGCCAACTTGACAGGCTGTGAGGGCATTTGTCCTGGGGCAAATAGTCACACTGTCAGCGCAAGGGAGCCCTGCTCTCCCCAAATTTATCTAGAATACCACAGCAGATGAATCACTCTTCTGGTAAAAGCATCCCTCTGTGTACTATTAAGAAAGAAAATGGGACTCAGAGTGTATTTAGCAGATATTTAACTGGAGTTGTGTAATGTGGCCAAGCCCCAAACTTCAGCAACACATGCTACTCTGCCCTCCCACTACTCGTAAACAACTTTCCTTGCTGCTTTCCAGCCAGTTCACTTCCCTTTCTAATCCCAGGAAGTCACTGCCCACCCTTAAATGCTGAAAGATACATTTTAATCAAGCAGAGAGCTGAACAGCAGCATAATTTTACTTAAAGCACACACCAAGCCACACTTTAGAGCTATTTGGGGAAGAAACTAACCACAGCTTGGCAGCTCCCCCTTGCAGAGTTCAGGCTGGGTGGTCACTTGAGCCAGGGACAACACAGTCAATTCAGACAGATGGCCACTGTGTCAACCCAGCACGTTTGGGGAATTCAGTTCTGCCAATATCCCGGACATCAAAAAGGAGATGTGCACCTTCAACTCCTTGCAGCTCTGAGTAGCCTAGACCTGCAGGAAGAAGGGTTTTTTTTTTTCCCTCTTTAGTAGCTCATCTGGGGGAAAAAAAAAAGCATCTGGAGAAATGCAGTTCAGGCTGATATACTTTTTTTTTCTGCCAAAATGTGTGTCTGTTGAGACTGTCAAAGCAATATATTTTGATATTTTAAAATTCTCCCCAAATTTTTTTGACCCAATATCATTTGTTGAAATAAATGTATACTTACAAGAAGCTTAAGGATTCTATTCTTCTGTGACTTTGCCATTCTTCATTACCCCTCTACTTGCTCTACTTTTTAATCTATGTTTTTTCAGATTCCCCACATATTCTCTAGGGTCTGTGTACCATAGTTCTTAATATGTTAATTGCTGTCTGATCAGGAGGAGCTGGGACACACGGTTCCTACATCCCTCAAAAGCCATTTCTGAAGAAGAGGGAAGTTGGGCTTGGATCTCTTCAAGGAATAGTGAGACAACCAGGATATTTGTCAAAGATGATTACCACAGACCTGTTGAAGACCTCTAACTCAAAGAAAGACAGGCTCCCATGCTTGCAGAAGATGGGTGGGAAAAGGGGCAGGAAGAAACAACTCTGCATTAAAGGAGGAGTATCAAAAGCTGAAAAATGCTTTAGCCAACGGCGAGGGCTAAAGTTTACTGTTAATATTGTATCTAGCTTTAATGCTATACTCCCAAGTAGATTGAGAATTGCAAGCAAACCTTTTACCCTGAGTCAGGAGAACATGAAGACATCAGAAAGCACATTGCTTCCTACATTTCATTTCATCTTCCTTCCTTCCTCTTCCTCTTTCTCTTCTTCTTAAGTGACTGGTATGTTATCCTCTGCAGCGTCAGTGTCCTCCAGGTGATGTCCATCCACAAAGCAGGGGAGGGAAAAGAAACAGCTAAAAGATTCAGATGCGCATTACAGCCACTGTCCAACAAAGACACAGAGACGGGACAAAGTCCCCGTCAAACTTTGTCTTTTCATGCATGTCATCTCAAGGTCAGTAACTC
>NW_010525381.1:0-28915 GCF_000687285.1 Phaethon lepturus | reverse complement strand
TTCCAACCTAGTGATTCTGTGAGTCTGTGAATTTGTTTCCAATATAATTTCATAGCAATGCATTCTTTCTGTTTTCAGACATGTAGATTATTAGAATCACTCAAATTGTCAGAGGGCACTGAGTTGTACTGATGTCTGTTTTTCACCCTTCCTCCCCTCAACCCTTACCCTGAAGCACATAGTATCACTGCTTTCCCAATGCAGAGTTGTGCAACAAAGCATAGACATAGATAGCTAAAGCTAGTGAACTTTGCAAAGTGGGTTAAAGGTAAGATGAGCCTTTGCCCTGTTGTGGATGAGGTGTGCTCATGTATGTTGTTTGTCTGACTACTGGTGCAGAAGGATGTGATGGTAGTCCATGATAAAAGTTGAAAAGCTAACGATAGCTTCCTTGATGTTGAGACTTGGTGATCTTGGACTGCTGCAGTCACTTGTGCCAATTCAATTGCCTCAATTCACTAAGGCGGAAATCTATGTTGGCGGGCTTTCTTGTTTGTTTGAGTACTTAAATAGTAATTTCTTGGGTATGGACTGTACGTGCTTCACACTTACCAGATCAAAAACTCTGCCATTATTCACTCTGTAGTCACTATTGTTAACTTTTTTTATGAAGCATATGCTCTTTATCAATTTTTTGAACAGGAAGTAGCAGCACATATGTATATACTGTAGAAGGCACTGAATTTATATTCTAGGAATGCATTTTGGTTCAGAGTCTGTGCAAAGTAGTTGTCTGCATGATAGGTAGATCTTTGTAAACATTGCAGTAAAAATTCTTTCAAACAAGATTACTTCTATAAGCTTAGAAGTCGCTCAGTTTTGTGATACATGAGATGGCAGTACACTTCAGCCTGTATTTATATGCTTAGTCTTAAGCCTTGCATTTAATGTAACTTTATAATAACAATTAGTTCAGTGAGAAATACATGTATTTATTATTACTACCGTCTCTGAAAACTGTGTTGAAGAGGTGATGACATTGACATGAAAAGCAGAAGTCAGATTTGCAAAGCTGTCTCTATTACTTCATGAAGTTCTGTAGAAAACTTCTACTGTGCTGTGAGGAAACTTCTGCTTTTCTGCTGGTAGCTATTTCCCCTTTCCTTTTCATACCACTTTCTGAGTTCATGGAGGTCAAAAAGTGGTTTCTAACTAGGAAAAAAATGTTAAGTTTGTCTGAAAGTGTTAAGATTAGAAGGAATGTTGAAACAACATTGTTGTATGTTTTTATGATTAAAATGTATCCTAGGTGTGCTCTCTCTCTCTCTGCCTAAAATACTGCTGTTTGAGATGAACTTTCTAAGCCACTTCCACAGTAATTGACTGAATTCTGAACCGTGTCTGGAACTGGTTTCATTTCCTTTTCTCCCTTTTTGTCTTTTACAGTGTTGTAGTAAATGCTGAAATGGCTTCTCTGACTTGTCTGATTTTCATAGGTGACAGCTCTGGAGATTTTTGACTGGGCAAATAATAATTTTTTTGGGAAAATAATCAGTTGCCTTCCATGAACAATCCAAGTTCCACAATAGAAGCAAGATTTATAAAATAAATCATAGTCCTAACCTCTGCTGATCTGTGAATAATGGTACTAAAGGAATAGCGTAACATGCACTGTCAGACTCTTTTTCATTCAGCTCAAACTTTCTAATTTCCTCTTATATATGGATGCAGCGATACTGGAGGATGTCAGGGTGATGTGTTGTTCGGAAGCCACTGGTTGAGAACCGCCCACATAAGATATCTATTCTGAGAGGTCTTCAGAAAATATTTGAAAGTGTTGAATTAGGCACACTCATTTTGCTGTAAAAATTTGTGAGCTTTTTGCAAATTATTGGTTTTTCTTAATGGGAGAGAGAGGCTGAGTATTTCTACTAGCCAGGCATGTGTGGTGGTTAATATGATTCTCAAAGTCATGAAGTAGAGATTTTTTAAAAAGGGGCTTCAGTAAGATGAAGTATCTTAGTGTCTCCTACTCTGCTGCTGAACGGCTAAGTCTGTGTGGTGGACCCTGTGAATATTTCAGATCCTGTCTCTGTGTTTGTACATTGACTGCATCCTCCCTTCCTATTGAGATAGGAATGCTAGAATGGAAATATTTATAAAAGCAAAATTGAAAGATGCTAATAAACAAAATTTGAAATTAAATATTCCATCATTATATAAAATGCTTTGGTTTTTTTCTAAATAAAATAATCAGAATTAATGTTTGTTTATATTTTGATGAAAGTATTTTCATAGAAGTTCAGTAGAACATTTTTACTTTTCCTAATTAGCAAATAAATTGTCGTTAAAGAAAATAAATCCCTTACATTTCTTTAGCGGGAGACAAAGAGTATGTACATAGAAAAACTTGCTTGCTATTTTAACACTTAAAACAGTTGTTTATTACATACATGTGTATGGATGGACATGCAGCCTTAAACTTTTAAATTTTGGAATTGTTTCTGAGAAGCTAGCCTGTCAGGGGTAAACAGAAGAGATTATTGTAGCATGTTTAAAAAAAAAAAAAATTAGAACAGGGCCATGCTTTGAGATAAACAGGTGTGATTGAAGTGTTGCATTAACTTATTCTACCTCAACTCAGTTTTTTCATACATGTTCCCTTGGGTCTGTAATTTCCTGATGGTGATCCTTTTGATACATGTGAAGGAGGGAAGTTCAATGTGTCTCAGCTCCTCTACAGAAGTGTGTGTGCAGGTGGGGAATAGAAAAGAAGGGAAACCTTTTCCAGTATTGAAAGTTGTCTTTAAACCTGTTTCCCACTGAACTTATGAATGCACAGTGTAGGAGCAAGATTGAAGAAGAGTAATTAAAATGTTGGTCAGGTCTTTCCAATGACCTGTGACAGTGTTTGTGGATCTTCTTTCATTTATTGTGACACTGCTAGTACAAATGCAGTTGGAGGGAAAAAAAAAAAGATGTTGTAACAGTAGGCTACCACCACAGCTTTATGTGGTAGAAGGTGCCTTGATGTCTTATTCTAAGTATTTCTTACTTTTTCTAGACATCTGCTATGTTGCTGTAGTATAATAACATCAGTTTTCTATTTCTTTCCTGCATTCAAAATATTTTTATACTTTTCAGAACCCTATACATCCATGGCCATACAAAGCTGGATTTCATGGTCTGGCATACTGCAATTGAAAAAGCAGCAGGTACAGATGGTAATGCATTACAAGATCAGCAGCTCAGCAAAAATGATGTTCCTATTATAGTGAACAGCTGTATAGCATTTGTTACACAGTATGGTAAGTATAGTGGATTTTATTCAACGTGAGATCATTTGTATAATACCTAAGCTCCCATACGATCAGATCTTATTGAATGAGTTTATCTATTACCTACATTAAAACCATGTCCCTCATTAGCCTTACTGCTCTTTGATGTGATGGTGAAGTACACTGCCACACATCTGAGAAAGGGCAGATTTGGGAAATACAACTTGGCAGGCGCCCTTTATAGGCACCTTCCTATTTTAAAAATTGACTTGTTTGTTTGATGTAGCTGAGCCTTGGGGTCTGGTGCCTCAGTACAGAAAACTTCACCCCTGAAAATTAGTGTGTGAACCAGGAAAGACTATGGCCTGGACTGTTCAGCACATCTGGGAAACTTATGTTAACTGTAGAACTGAGTTCAGTCTTAAGGCTGCTGTTTTTTCCTCATAATAGCCTAAGGATGTATAGTCAGTTACCGTTTGTTTAAGTCAATTTTGCCAGTGTAACTTTCCATAGCATTAGATCATATGCAGACGGTGTCTTTGTCTTTTTTACTACTGCAAATTCATCAGTTTTCTTGTGAAATGCTAAACACATATCAACCCTGTACAAATCTGTCTTCAGGATAAACGTGTCTGTAACCCCTGTCAGTATGAGAGTGCCTAATTTATATTTGAGTGATTGAAGTTTAACAAAATAATTTTTGAATATGGCAACACTGCATTATAGTAAATTGTTGTGTCTGGGTTACAACTATTGCCTAAAACCAAGGAAAAACAATGTTTTCACTAAATTATTTTTTTAATCATTAGCAATTGGAATTATTCTAAGTATAGTGTACACTGTTTCATGTACTGAAATGTTGTTAAAGCAGGGTAATTATGTTGGCCACTCAGAACAATTGCTCCTGTGTGTTCTAAATTAAAATTCAATTTCCTACTGTCTTTTAAATAAGTTAGATCTTTATTGAAAAATATCTTTTTTCAGGATCAGCATTACTGGATGTTAAAATATTAATTTGAAAGCTGAAGTGTGTGTGCATATGTGTTTTTGTGTCATCACGGTAAAGATTCTGTCTTTAGTTGTCATCTACAGATGACAGACACTATCGGGTCCCACAGCTGTTCCTGACAGTAACAGCACAAAGACAGTATCAAATGGTAGTGCTTGTGGGCATTACAGGAAAGCTGAATTGCAAGAACATGAGACATGATTTCATAGATTTTGACAGAGTACTTAATTTGACAGGTACATAAGAAAAGCAGGGTTTTGTATAAAATACAATTATCTTTCAAGAAATATGGGGAACGCAGGAAACACCTCTGCAAAGAAAAAGAATGGGACTGCACAGCTACGCCAAACTTCCACAAGTTTAAAAAAAAAAAAACAAAACGTTTTGCCTACTTTCATATGCAGTAACTGAAGGTAGACTTGCCTGTGTTTTAGACTATGAATTTTCATTTAAGTTGGCTTTGGACTGATACAAGAATAGTGGCTGCCTGATATCTTCCTGAATGTGAGAAAAATCAGAAAAAAGGAATACTTTCTACTAATCTTGACGCTTTTAAGAGTGAAATGTTTCAGGTTGGATGAAAACAATAATACTTTACTGAATCCTAAGTTAACTAGGGTAATAAAATAGTGGGAGTTCTGCTCATGAAAGTGACTGTGTTTTATGTGCAATACAATACCAGTCATCAAAACTTCTTTCCTTTACTGTGCCTTTTAAAACTATTGTTTTCAGACGTCCTGAAGAGATTTGGGGATTTGAATGCCTGTAAAGTATTCCTGAAATTGTGATCCCAGGCTTGCTTAATGTTATGATGTGTATTTTTGCAAAGAGGTCTAGTTGGGTGTAAGCAGACTTGGCAGTGTTTTTACTAACAAAGTGAGTATGTGCAAAAGGTCAGAGAGATTTTAGTAGGAAATATGATGTGTTTGGCAGCCAGATATGCTTTTTGTGTAATAATATTTGGAATTTTTAAATGAGAACTAGATTTTACATTTATTTATTTTTCTGTCCTGTATTTTTGTAACTTAGGTTTAGGTAGCAAGCAGATCTACCTTAAGAATGGCAATTCCTCCAATGTGGCTGAACTGCTGGAAAGCTTCAAAAAAGATGCGAGGAGTGTTAAACTAAGAGCAGGAAAACATCAGCTTGAAGATGTGACTGATGTATTGAAAAGTTTTCTTTCGCAAATAGATGATGCGCTTCTCACTAAAGAACTTTATCCATTCTGGATCTCTGCATTAGGTAATATATACCATAGCATTCAATACAAGAAAGTTTGTATGTAGATTTTCAGTATCAAATTTGAGGGGGTTGTTAATTACTTGCCCTGTGTTGACCTATATTGTTTGATAATCAACAAAACAATTGTAGTGAGGAAAAAAATGTTTGAGCTTGGCTGCAATAGATTTATGTTAATCAGGTATTATTTTATTGCCTTTAAGTGAACCATAATAATAATAATAAGCAATGTTTCCTTGAAAATATAAACAGTAGACCAATATTGCACTGTGTCATAATGAAATAAATAAAATTTACATTAACTTTGCTCATGCCCTGAGCAGGATTATGCTCTGAAGTATCTATGGAGCACAGCAAGGCAGTCTTAACTTGGAGGTAGAGAGCTGTGGCTGTGCCTCAGATACTGTGATTCCCAAGACTGGAATTCCTATCGTTGGCTCTGCCACTGTTCAGCTATAAAACTTTGTACAACCACCCCTTCTCCTTTGTTCTCCTTTGTTCTCTGAACTCTTAGAAGTATATTTGCACTTGTGCATACACAGATGCTCTCACACATGTCCACACACAAACTGCAAATTAAATATCCTTTGAGAAGAAAAGCAATTGCTATCCTGGGATTTAGTCTTAAACTGTAGCAAATGGTGCTTGAATATAGAACTGGCCCTCTTTATTGCTGATACTACTTCCCTGAACTGGTGTACAATAATAGACTTTGTTAATAGTAGATTGAGTATTGCCTTTATGAAGAAGAGGTTGATTGGGTACATTGTAATTTTAAATGACTAGATGATGCCAATATAGTTAGAGAGCTGCTGTTGGTTTTTAGTGTGCATTGTTATTAATGCTCAATGATTATTATTTTCTGGCAGATACACAGAATGAAAAGGAACGGGTGAGGAAGTATGGAGCTTTTATTCGGACGCTTCCACCAGTCAATAGGGCAACTTTGGCTGCTTTAATTGAACATCTTTACAGGTCAATGCAAATGATGCACTGTAGTAGAGAAATTCTTGTATTGTGTTCTCAGTATAACTCTACCATAAATGAAATGTGGCTTGTTTCATTAATTAGTAAGCATCAAAAGCTTGCCTAGTTGTGACAGTTATTTTTGATTCCCTTTATAAATTGTTTTTTCTTTGGTTGTATTTTTAGCAGTAGGTATCTATAAACATCAAATGGGATGGAACAGACTTACAGCAAGACAGGGCTGCCAGTGTATGTGTCCAAGTAGGGTAATCTTTAATGTAGCTTCTTTATACAAACCCATTTTACCTCAGTCTGCTAATCTTCCAGAGGTTTATTGCAAATGGTTCTTGAAATTAAAAGACTTTTTCAGGGAAAATGTCCTTCTCCACAATCTGTATTGCACATAATAACTTTGAGAATTAGCTAACCTTTCCGTTTTTCATCAGTGGTTCATTTTGCAACAGGGGTTTTGGTAAAGAATATCCAAAATATAAACGTTTTTAATCAACTTGTGTTCCTAGATCAAATAAGCAGCAGCAAGTGTATAAAAAACGTGTGACTTGGATGACTCTGCAATGTTATGGTGAAATAGTAATGGTCTATATTATATCATATTACATGATCTATTGAACAAGTCAAATTATATTCCTGGTAAATTGTAGTGGGTAGAGAATGTGTAGAACCTTTACTTTACAGGATATTGTGTTCAGAAATTACATTACATAGCCAAGTACCTAGCAGATGTCCTTTAAAACTATTTATATGGTTATTAAATCTGTTGGTGCCATTATTGGGATAAAGATTATATCCAGTTTAGATATATAAATATGCTGTTATATCTGTTCTGAAAGTAGTTTGAATTCATGTGTATAACAGCCAAAATTCTCTGATACTTTAAAGTGGTTGCTTCTAAAAGAGGACACATTGTGTAAGCAACAGAACTGATATGAAAACTTTACCATAAGCGTGGAAGCTAAGAAGGATCTAATTTCTTTCCACATTTGGATTGATCTTAGATCGTTAAGTTTGGAGGATATACTTATGTAACCTAACATAGCGAAGCTGTATTTAGCATTGGTGCGGCCTCACCTTGAGTACTGTGTGAAATTCTGGACCCCACAATTTAAGGATGTGAAGGTCCTTGAATGTGTCCAGAGGAGGGCAGCAAAGCTGGTGAAAGGAAGGAATGTCCTATGGGAAGTGGCTAAGGACTTTCGGCTTGTCTAGTTTGGAGAAAAGGAGGCTGAGGGGCAACCTCGTTGCTCTCTACAGCTTCCTAAGGAGGGGCAGTGGCGAGGGAAGTGCTGATCTCTTCTCCCTGGTATCCAGTGACAGGACGCATGGGAATGGTTCAAAGCTGCATCCGGGAGGTTCAGACTGGACATTTGGAAATATTTCTTTACCAGGAGGGTGGCCAAGTACTGGAATTTGGCTTCCTAGAGAGGTGATTGATGACCCATGCCTGTCAGTGTTTAAGAGGCATTTGGACAATGCCCTTAATTACATGCTTTAACTTTCGGTCAGCCCTTAAACGATCAGGCAGTCAGACTTTCAACTGAACTATTCTTTCATATTTTTTTTCTGTTCTATTCTAAATAATTTTGATATCACTTGAGATGTGAGATAAAGAATATAAAGAAATAAATATTAAAAAATAAATAATATTAGATATTTTTTCACTGCATTTAATGTAGTTATTCTTTTTGAAGTGCAGTCCATATTCTGTAGAGGAGCCTCAGACAATGAGAGAAACAATGAAACCTTCTAAATATGGTTTTTTTTTTCCTTCAACAGGGTGCAGAAGTGTTCTGAAATCAATCATATGAACCCTCACAATCTAGCCATGGTCTTTTCCTCATGCTTATTTCAAACTAAAGGCCAAACTAGTGAAGAAGTCAATGTAATTGAAGATCTAATTAAAAATTATGTACAAATTTTTGATGTAGGTATCTTTATATAAAAGTGTCCTAATTGCTCAGCTAAAATATAGAAATCTTCTTAAAGATGATCTTGTTATTAGTTATGCTGTCTGAGGATTTGCAGGGCCTTTGAACTCTAATTCAGTGGACATTGTTGTTTGCTTTAAATTATATTTCTAAGCTAGCTTAGCTTGTGTAGGAAAGACTATGTTTATAGGATTACTGTGAGCTACTGTTTTCCAAAATGGTGCACATTCTTCTTGCTGACACCAGCATACCAACTTTAAGAAAATTTTAAGATTATGACTATTAAAAACACTACTTCTATTCAAACTTTCTGGGCCTGATCAGAACTGAAGCATGGAAGAATTCTGTGTTCTTAGTATCTGAGCTGTGGTTACAATAAAGACTAGAGAGAGTGTTTGGTTCCTTAGGACTAGAAAGAACATTAAATCCAACTGGATAGAAAATATCCTACTAGCAACAACTTGTATTAGCCGGTTTGGTTTACTGTGCCACTATAACGTTGTCTGGCAATTTTTCATGGAGTCCTTTCTCTTCTAATATTTATTTCATAAGGTTTGTACTAATGCATCCCATCAGTGCAGTGCTGTTTCTGACTGATAGAATATTTAGTATAGCTGCTTCTATAGGAACATGATTAACAGTATTGTTAATTGTTATGATATTTATTATTGTTATATTATCATTAATTATTAACTATTTTTAGATGTAAGCATTCCTCTATATTTATATTTTTATTTATCTTAGTTTATTTTAATAAATTAGTTTAATAAATCAGTGTTTGCTAGCTTATGTTGTAATTTTTATACCATCTCCCTTCTACTTATTAATTGATCAAAAATGATTCATTTTAAACAGGTAAATGAAGACCAGGTTAAACAAATGGATATAGAGAACAGCTTTATTACCAGGTGGAAAGACACTCAGGTAAGTGGCAGATATCAACTGGTATGAAAAAAAATTTTAATAAAGACTACTTTGTTGTTCACACATTTTTATACCTAGATTTCTAAAAGTATATTTCTAAGTTTGTGTAGTGACTGGTGGTGTTAATTAGAGAGCTGAGGGAAATAAAATGGAATAAAAGAGGAAGCATCAACTGATAAAGCAAAACAGTTCTGTGTAAAGCATAGTGTGATATTATGTTCTGGCCTGAGCACCAGGATAACCTACAGGTTGTTACATGCTTTTACTATGCATCATAAATTGTATTAGAAGGAAATGGTCAACATTTGCAAGTGTGAAAATGATGATCTGTCTTTTTTTAATTTTAAACATGCATATTAAATTCCTTCAAGTGTATATTAATACTTTTATTATTTCATGAGCTTTGGGTATACAAGGTCTCTCTTCATTAGAGTTTCACCATCCCTTTGAGTTTAAAGCATTTGAATCTTTAGCTGCATCCTGTTTTGTGATGATTTCTAGAACCCCAGAGCAAAAATATTATTTGGGGAAGCTTCAGACGCACACTAACAGTCAAACTGGACTTCAGGACACAATATAAGAAAATGGGAGATCTTATGCCACTTATTTATCATCTTGAGTTCTGGTCTTACCTGTAACAACTTTTCAATAACTTCGGAGTGCTAAGAAACAGTGAGTGAAGTGATAGCATGTTTCACTGTCCCACAAAGTGGTATTTGAATACAGTCCTAATTAAACCAAAAATTTTTAAGTTTCATAACATTTCCAAGGTGGTTGAATTAAGAGAGGTAAAAGGAAATGTAGGGCGCTTAAGAGCTTTTTCAGAAATCTAAAGTAGTGGAGGAGAAGCTTTCAGTGATTTTGGAGCTTATAGGGCTTTAGAAAGTAATAGAAAGCTAGCAGAAAAAATCTATAATGCTTTTGTCTGTTGGCTGCCTTCCCCCTTCCAGCAACAGTTTTGTTTGTTCCAGATACCACTGTGAAATCACCTTTATGAGCTGTATTGTATTCAATGAATAATTCATGAATAATTGGGCCTCTTTAAACTGGTTTCGCTGGGACTTTCCAGGTTCTTGGGAGGTGAAGTTATACAAAGATTGAACTGGGGTTTTAACTGTTTTTATTTTGCTCTCAGCAAAGTCTCTAGCATTAACAATCAGCTTTCTGAATTGATGGTTATACCTACTGTGTTAATAGACTGATTGAGTCTCATAACACACATGGCTAAGCTTTAAATTCTTTACAAAAAAATAGTAGTATGACTTTAACCTTAACAATGAAACAAAAACTGCTACCTAATCACAGAATTATGATAGAATCATAGACTATCTCAAGTTGGAAGGGACCTATAAGAATCATCCAGTCCCAACTCCTTGCTCTTCACGGGACTACCTAAAACCAAACCATATGACTAAGAGCATCATCCAGATACTTCCTGAACTCTGACAGGCTTGGTGCCGTGATCACTTCCCTGGGGAGATGGTTCCAATGACCAACCACCCTCTTAGTGAAGAACCTTTTCCTAATGTCCAATCTGAACTGCCCCTGACACAGCTTTATTCCAGTTGTCTGGGTTGGAAGGAACCTTTTGAGATTGTCTCTAATTACACTGCTGCTCAAGCAGGCCCTCTTAGAGTAGATTGCCTGGGGACTGTGTCCTGTCAGATTTTTAATATCTCCAAGGCTGGAACCTCTCTGGGCAAGCTCTTCCAGTATTTGTGCACCCTCACAGTATAATTGCTTTCTTGTGTTCAGATTGTTTTTTGTGTGTTTTTAATATGTGCACATTGCCTTTTGTAGTGTCACTGAGAAGAGTATCTCAGTTTTCTTCATTTCCCCTGTAGTTGGTTGACCCTGGCTGGATGCTAGGTACCCACCAAAGCAGCTCTATCACTCCCCTCCTCAGCTGGACAGGGGAGAGAAAATACAACAAAAAGCTCATAGTTTGAGATAAGGACAGGGAGAGATCAGTCAGCAGTTACCATCATGATCAAAAGCGACTAGACTCAGGGAAATTAGTTTAATTTATTACTGATCAAATCAGAGTAGGGTAATGAGAAATCTTAAAAAAATACCTTCTCCCCACCCCCACTTCTTCCTGGGCTCAACTTTACTCTCGATTTCTCTACTTCCACCTCTACCAGTGGTGTAGGGGGATGGGGAATGGGGGTTGTGGTCAGTTCTTCACATGATGTCTCTGCTGCTTCCCCTTCCTCCTCAGGGGCAGGACTCTTCACAATCTTCCCCTGCTCCCACGTGGGGTCCCTGCCATGGGAGACAGTTCTCCACAAACTTCTCCAATGTGAGTCCTTCTCATGGGCTACAGTTCTTCATGAACAGCTCTAGCATGGGTCCCTTCCAACAGGGTGCCGTCCTTCAGGGACAGACTGCTCCACCGTGGGTCCCCTACGGGGTCACAAGTCCTGCCAGCAAACCTGCTCAAATGTGGCCATGTGGCCTCCTCTGTCTCCGAGGGTCCACAGGTCGTGCTAGGAGCCTGTTCCAGCATGGGCTTCCCACAGAGGTCACAGCCTCCTTCAGGCACCTCCACTTACTCTGGCATGGGATCCTCTATGGGCTGCAGGTAGATATCTGCTCCACCATGGAGCTCCATGGGCTGCAGGGGGACAGCCTGCCTTCCCATGGTCTTCACCACAGGATGCGGGGTAATCTCTGCTGCAGCACCTGGAGCACAACCTATCCCTGCTTCTTCACTGACCTTGGTGTCTGCAGAGTTGTTTCTCTCACATACTCTCACTTCTTTTTCTGGCTTCAAATGTGCAGGTGTTTTTCCCTCTTTCTTAACTATGTTCTCCCAGAGGTGCTACCACTGTTGTTGATGGGCTCAGCCTTGGCCAGTGGTGGGTCTGTCTTGGAGCCGGCTGGCATTGGCTGTATCAGATGTAACGGAAGCTTCAAGTAGTTTCTTATAGAAGTGACCCCTGTAGCCCCACTGTTACCAAAACCTTGCCACGCAAACCCCATACACCCTCCCATCCGGTATTGGTACATGTTGAAAAGATTCCCCCCATGCCTTCTCTCCTCCAGGCAGAACAGTCTCAACTCTTTCTGCCTCTTCCTATATGAAAGATGCTACAGTGCATTCATCATCCTGGCGATTCTTCACTGGACTCTGTCTAGTAGTTCCATCTCTTTCTTGTACTGAGGAGCCCAACACTGGGCAGAGTACTTGGGTGTGGCCTCACCAGTGTTGAACAGAAGGGAGAATCACTTCTCTCAACCTGCTGGCAGTGCTTTGCCTAATGTAGCCCAGGAAGCTGTTGGCAACCTCCCAAGGTGCAAAACTTGCATTTCCCCTTGTTGAACTTAGTGAGATTCTTCTCTGCCCAGTTCTTGAGCCTGTTGAAGTCCTTTTGAATGTATCAACCACTCCTTCCAGTTTAATATCATCTGCAAACTTCTTGAAGGATGTGCTCTGTCTTATTATCCAGGTCATTGATGAAAATTAATGGTCTCCTGGCTCTTCAGCCAATTTTCAATCCACATTGCTGTCTATGTAGCTGACCTGTACTTTGTCAGCTTGTCAATGATGGTGTTATGGGAGACATGGTCAAAGACTTTGCTAAAAGTGAGGTAAACTACATCCACTGCTATCCTGTCATCCAGTAGTATCCTCTTTGTAGAGGACAATCAGTTTCGTTAAGCATGATTTTCCCTTCATAAGTCCATGCTGACTAATCCCAATGACGTTGTTCTTGTTCATGTGTTTGGAAATGCTTTCCATGAGGGTTTTCTCCATCACCATCCCAGGGACTGAGGTGAGGTTGACCAGCCTGTAGCTCCCCAAATCTTTCTTCTTGCCGTTCTTGAAGATGGCATTGATACTTGTGGTCTTCCAGTCTTTGGGAACCTCTCCCAGTCATCATGACTCTTCAAAGATGTGACATCAGTGAGATTCCTCAGCACTTGTGGGTCCTACTTGTCAGGCCCCACAGACATCTAGTTTCTTTACGTGCTCCTTAACCTGGTCCTCCTCCACTGAGTGTAATCTTCCTTGCTCCAGACCTTCCCTCTGACTTCACAGACCTGGGATTCCTGAAGGTCAGCCTTATCAGTAAAGGCTGAGGCAAAGAAGGCGTTGAGTACCTTGGCCCCGTCTGTGTGATTTATCACCTGGTCCCCTGCCCTGTTCAGCAGCAGACCCATCTTTTCCCTAGTCTCCCTTTTGCTGCTTATGTACTTGCAGAACCCTTTCCTGTTCCCCTTCTCATCCCTTGCAAGCCTCAACTTGGGGTCAGACTTGGTTTTTCTAACCTCACCCCTGCACAATGGGATAGTGGCTCTGTGCAGTTCTTGGGTCACCTGCCCCTGCTTCCTTCTCTTCTATGCTTGGTTTGTACATTTGAGTTCAGTCAGGAGCTCCTTGCTCATCCATCCAGGCCTCATAAATAGAAAGGAATGATTTGCAGTGCTTTATAGTACTTAAAATTTGGAAGGAAGCAGTGAAAGAGCTTCTTATTTTATTAAGTGGTAAGCAACTGTCAAATTTGTTCTCATTCATTCTTAACACATTGCTAGAAATGACTACTTTTAGTTTCAGAGAGAACACTTGTACAAGTAGAACTTATAAAATTGAAGAAAATGGCACTTCTTTTCCTACTTTAGTTTAAAGGAAGAGAAAGGGCTAAAAAGAAATGCATTAGGAATTGTACTTAAATGTATACATTTGAAAATCTATTTTTTTCATTCCATGGGAAAAAAAGATCTCCAAAGAATGTGGTAAACAAGCTCTAAATACTTAGATAGAATGTATGAGAGACTCTCAGCTGGACTATGGAGTCTGCCTACTAAGTCTTCTATATATGACATGTCACTGAATCATGTTATCACCTGGGTTTATCTGTAAATTTTGGCTGTATTCATTAAGTGCTTCTCAGATAATTTCAAGAGTAATTTATTACACCACAGCTCTGATTTCCATCTCAGCGTTGTTTTGTTTTGTTTTTTCCCCTTTCCTGGCAAGAGGTCTTGTGTTTGCATACCACAAAGACCTGTGAAAGTCTAAAGGTCTTAAGTGCATGAGGTCTAAACTTATCCGAGGTGCAGAAGCCCTCCCTGGCTTGCTCTGTGATCTTGGGACTCCAGTTGCTCGGGGCAAAGGCCTGACCAGAGTGTGCCCTGGTTCTTTCCAGACCTATGCTATTAGGCTTCTGGTGGGATGAACTCAGACATTGTGTCATGTAAGAAGCAGTATTTCCATTTTAAGAATTTAGTGCAAGGCTCCTGGATCCCAGATGTACTGTTCTGTTCCAGATTAAGCACTTAAGTTACGTGTGAAATGGGTAGGGGAGGGAGACTTAGACTCTTTAACAGCCATCATGCTGCATAGGAAGCCTTCTGACCCTAGCTGGTAGCTAGGATGTTGAAGGAAGGAGCCTCTCAAATTCTCCCTTTCTTGTGTGGCTGAACATGTGTGTGTCAGATGCTGATTCACAGACCCAAACCATCACCTTAAGATAAGGTACTTTCTAAAGGAGAACTTGAACATTTTCTTCCATTTTAACATGCAGATGAGGAATGAGGAGGCTAAATACTTCCTTGAGCCAACATAAGGGCTGACCTTGAACGCATGTTTCCTGCTCTTGCATATCTGTGGTGACAGTGTGGTACAGCTTTATTAGCTGCAGTGGAGTGTATTGCTTCCTTTGTATCTCATTCCACCTGTTCACAGTCCTTCCACAACTTTACAATCACCTGGAATAACTTAGAGCCTCTCTTTTATGGCACTGTCTTGGAAATGTGAATTCAAATCATTGGGTTTGGCAGTGGGCTCATTCAGGGTGTATCCTGAGTGAGTTTACTGGTTAGATGGATTGTGCTCCTTGGCTTTACTAAGATGGCATCAGTCCTAAGTAAGAAAAGAAACTTTAGGTACCAAGAATGTTTCAGTAGAAAAGGCTGATTTGTTGGGTACCCATGTACAAAAGTGATTATTTTGAGGATTGCTATTGTGAAATTAAACAGAAAAATCTGTTTTGTCTCTTTTTGCATTGCTGAAGACCTTATGTGACCAAACACTTTGGAATTCTGTATGAAATGTTACATAAACAAAGGAAAAATATATCAGAAATATCTGTATGCTAGAAAATCTCAATGCAAAAATGAAATCCTGAAACCAGGACAGACAGAAAGATTGATTATTATTGAAAAATTATTGTAATAGAGTACCACCTTTTTCACTCTCTTCTAGAAATATTTTACTACTAAGATCTAATGAAATATTTTATGCTATATGATTTGTTTTGTGTGGGCAAAATGGATTTGCACTATAAATTGTGCACATTGTTTTATAGCTTTATTCTCTAATATAGACTTGAATGGCATAAAATGGAAAATAGTATACAGAATTATTGATTTCCCTGTTTCCCAAACAGGACAATGATCTCAACTTAGAGCTGTGGTTGATGTTCTTCTCCCTATAAAGCAAATAAGTAATGCAAAACTCCTAGAACAAACTTGGTCATTGGGGCATTTTAAAATTGTGTATCATCTGAAGTGATTTCAGATTCCTGCTTGGAAAACATGAATTCTTAATAGTCAGTATAAGTTTTCACAACCTGTGAAAGGTTCCTATGAGGAAAATAGTAACTGAGCTGCTGGATTTTATTAATTAATCTCTGCCAATATTGTATCTGAAGACATCATAAAATGCTGAGTTTAAGTTAGAAAGTGTTTTTTGGATCTTATCAAATCATTGGTATCTTTACTCTGTATGTCATTTCCTGGAAAAAGAGCCACCAGAAGTCAAAATAGCAAATACGAACTCAGGAGACTTTAGTAGTTCGGGAGCATTTGCCGCAGAAATAACAGCCTTTTTCTTTTTAGCTTTCTAAACAAGCAATGGACATTGGAACAAAACTTCTATGTTTTAATGGTTGAAAAATTGAAGTTTGAACTACTTTTAAGGATAGGGACTGCATTCTCTCTGTTATGTCAGCCTATTATCCCTTGAATATAACAACTGAGGAATAGAGTTCTCAAGAGCCTGACTGTTGTTTGTGGCAATTTGATTGTAACTATGAACATTTTTCCCCTCTGAATTAATCTGTGGAACATTTTTTGCTAGATGCCAATTTTTCTGTAGCAGACATGATTAATATAACTAGTGTTTCAAATTAAAAACATGTTTTTCTGAAACTCCATGTGCATATAACATGTGAAAGGCATGGATGTCTAATGTTTTTTCCATAACTATGCATGGTGGTGTCAGTTGGTTTTGCTGGGGGAATATATTAGAGCCAGACCTGGACTAACCCTAAGTGCTTTTGAAAAAATTGACCTTACTCTTTGTTATATTTTATATTTGTAACTTCTGTCATGAGTATAAATTGCATACTACTCATCATTTCGGAAGACTAGATTATATGGATGCCTACACTTTATATTTTACTAGGCTTGGCCATATAAACTTCTTTTATACTACTGTTGTTAAGTCCAACTTAGCATTTGATGTTTTCGTTAATACTATGTAAAGAATAGCCAGACCCCAGCCAATTGTCATGAGCTGTATTTGCCAATACAGACCTGAAACAGGATAAACATTTTCAGAATAAAAACAGTGGTTAGTTGGAATGGTGTAGCTTTGACTTGCTATCTTCCATTATTTCAGTGAAAGAAAGGGGTATGCTGAAACATACTCTTTTTCAGCTGCTCTACTTCGTCTGTCAGTAACTACCATCATTCAGCCTGTAAGCAGTTTGCAAGACCATGCATATGGAAGACTTGCATATGCAGACCATGTAGCATGGAGATTGGACTTCAGGCTCATGCAGGAGAGGTAGCTCTTTGGGAAACTTTCTGGATGGTCTTCCAGTTACTGTTAAAACTGATGACACGGTGCAGACCGAGTGATGTAACAGCATGGGTGATTGATGACTTAGACCTCAAGTGGCTACAATTAAGAATTATGTGTAAGAATCCTTTCCATTTAACAACTGATAGTCTGACATTATTGCATCAAAACTTGTGCGTATTTGTGGGAAAATCAGTGATGTGGATACTTAACACATTTGAGTATATAGGTTGCTATAGTAGTATTATCTCCAGGCTGGTGATGCAGAGTGTTCAGAGAAGAACAACTGAACCAAATTTCTACTGAAGGCCTGGATGTTCTCATGTCTGAAATGTCACTGAAGTTCCATTCACTTCATGGAATGTGGCACTTCATTAGCTGCTCTTCATTTTCTGTCCACCATATACTTATGCCAGCTGTTTCTGTTTGCTGTTTTAATTTACATCACGTTTTCTCTCCATACGGTTGTTTACATGAGCCCAGTAGAAATCAAATGTCAGCTTCATTCTTATTTCCAACCTTGTTCTTAATATCATCTGAAAAGCAAATTTTACAACTAAATGAGCTTTTTTGAGTCTGTGCCACTATAATTAAGCAGTTTTCTTCAAAGTAGCTTTGTAATGTTTTTCCTCACAAATGCTTCCATTAGTTTTCTATTCTCAGAGGCTAAACTAACTTTAAAGTCACTATTTTTCGTGACGTTAATGTTCTTTAAAATTGAGTGCTCCCATTTATTTTTCTATAGAAAAGTAGTTTTACCTTCTGTAAATTAGTCAAAATGTATCCCAAAGCTCACCTGCTTCTATCATTTTCTCTATAACTTATTCAGTATATGATGAAGTTGTTTTACTTTTCTTAACCTCTTCCTCTGTACTAATATATAAATAAGTAGCATCACTATGAATACTGTTCTCAAAATTAAGACACAAATTCTTATTCTTAATTTTAATTTGATTATTAATTCTTAATATTGGGTTATTAATAAAAGGGTATACTTCCTGAAAAGTCCAGTTTTCTGCCTTATTTTTTCTTCCGATGCTCTGATTATCATCATGTATTCAGTTTTGGAAAATATTTTGGTACTGGGTTGAATGACAATCTTTTTAAGATACTTGCGACTTTGCAACATTGCAAATACTTCACAGTATTGCAAAGGAACTAGAGCAGGAAACAACGTGAGACATTTTTAACTGTAGAAAAGTAAAGTAATTTCTCATCCATGAAGATAATTTTAATGCCAAACCTAGTAACAATGGAAAATACTAAATTCCCTCTCATGAATTAGACTTTTTTTCTCCTCAGTCATAAAATGTTGGATTTACTGACTTTCCAATTTCTTTGTAAGTTTCATATTGTTACACATTTTTAATTATGTTTGTCGGTATTGAGTATATTAAACCGTTATATATTATATAATGTATTTGCTGTCTCATCTAATCATTCCACATGTTAGCATTGTACATAAAGTTTAGATATCTCTCTGACAAATTTGAAGAGCTATATTTTGCAGAGGTTAATATCAAGAGCATTTATTTTGATTCCTTTTTTAAATATGTAACAACAAGTTGTCATTGTGATTAATAATCATAAATGTAGTCTTGGTAGTAATGAATTTTGGATATGTACATATGGCTATATGGATGAAATATTCTGTTGTCTGTAATTTTTTCTCTCATTTTTAACTAACTCAGTTTGGGGTTCCTGTTCTATCCTTTTTTATCGTTTTAAATTCTATTAATCTGCTTTGGCTCTGAAGTGAGCTTGGCTCTAAATCAGATTTATGGTTCTGGCAGTTTAAGATACTAAGGTACACTCATATCTTAGACTTTGCAGCCTTAAATATAAATTTTAAGTTATTTCATGTCTCCCCTAGTTTTCTTGCTCTTGAATTTATATTTGTAAACTGTGTTCATTTTGTTTGATATGATTCTGTTGAATTTAGTCAGGGTTTGGATTTTCCTCCTGAATCTGTGAATAAGTTCATTTTTTTTTCTTACGTTAGTCAAATAAAAGTGAATGCAGTGCAGGTTTTCCCATTAGAGTCAACATTTGAACTATTTTTTGTAGATGAGTGGGTGGAAAAAAAAAAGTTTGAGTTTACTAGGTTCTCGCACATGTACTAGATAATAATTGTTCTTTCCCTATTTAAAAGGATATTTCAAATATTTTTAAGACAGTCTGATTTTTTGTTTTGTTTTGTTTTAGGTTTCTCAGGCTGGAGATTTGCTTATTGAAGCTTACGTGGAAAGAAAGGAGCCAGACTGTAGTATTATAATCAGGGTTAGTGTATAAAAGTGATGAAGTGTTTTTACTAAGCACTTTCACATTAAGTATACCAAATTTATTTTCATACATGTTTTTATATAATTACATAATGAAAGTATGAATTTATACCTATCGCTATTCTTTTAGGTATTTTTTTAATTGGCTGTGTTGTCTACTATTGTTGTGATATTTACCTTCCCATACCCAAGAAAACACAAGGCTTTTTTGTTTTCCTAATTTTTCAAGGGTAGAGAAAAGGAATTTCAAATTACCAAGTTATCAGTCAACTAAAAATTATAACTTCGATTTCATGGAACAAAATAAGGAAAGCATGCTGGGGTCTGACAAATCATTTATGGGTTTCCAATTCAATATATCTGCTGCTGGTTTGTTTTTTTCTTTTTTTGGTTTGTTGTTTTTTGTTTTTAAGTCAACTTAAAAACTGCAGGGAGGAAGATTTTGAAAAAATAAATCAGAAGTCAGTAATTGTAATATATTATAAACTGACTCAATTTGTATTACAGGTATCACCTTTGATGGAAGCAGAAGAATTAACTAATGATGTTTTAGGAATCAAGAACATTATTCCCAACAAAGATGATATCTGGGCTGCTTTTGAAGTACTTGAAAATGGAGAACTGGGTTAGTGAAACTTAGTTACATGTGTTCATCAAATTTTACTATTTTTATTTGTAATTGAAGGCATTTACAAGTAAGTTGAGATTCTGACATGTCATCACAGAAAAAAAGTTTGCTTATTTGTTTCAAATGCACGTTAATGATCATGGTGTCTTTCTGACAGAAATTAATTTCCTGCTTGTGTTCCTGGCATGGGTCTGGTACCTGTCCAATGCATGGTGGTATTCAGTTTGTTATACTCAATCCTGAATTTTCTTGCAAGCTATTTTACGTTTTAAGATACACTGCCCTGAAAACTAACCCTGAGAAGGCAAGAAAATTAGAATCTTACATTTCCTAAAAAGTAATTTTCTCCTGATAGTTACTGTTGTTCAAGGTGAAAATGACTGGGTTTGGATATTTACCAGCATATGATGACCTCAGTAAAAGGGTAATTGGACATATGTGTTGACTGCTTGCTGTCCAAAATACTAAAATTGCAATATTAAAAATTAACTAAATTATTTACATACTGAAAAGTTGCAATAATTGATAATTTTATCTAACCGAATGCAGAACATTCAATACCATATGCTTGTACAAAATGGAGTCTATAGGGGTTTTTTTTAGTAATTCGTGCTTGATGGATATTTTGTAAATGAGGTGTGTTACCAGTAAAATAGCTAATGCTTTTCAGCATGATGATTTATGTACCGTGTAATCCATGATGACAGATGGTCTTAAACGTAACTATAAATGAAACAGTAGGTGTTTACTCCAGGAGTGCTGGTGTTCTAGGAAGATGTGGTGATTTGCCAGTGTTTCCTGCTTTTGATTTGTAAAGTTCTCCTCCTTAAAATGGATTTTTCTCTGTTGTACAAAGGCAACAAGTTGTTTTATCACATCAGAGTCCACAGTTTTTCAAAGGTTGAAAAGGTATTTTAAAAGTTTTACCATTTAAAACAAAAGGGCCAGAAGAAATGATGTTATAAAGTAGGGATTGAGCTACTGTCTACATAATAGTATTTTTCTTAGACTGCTTTGTTGTCGTGTCTGAATAATAAAATCTTCATATAACTGGTATAGCAAGTTGCAGCTAAGGTAGTTTTTTTGCATCCCAAAACAATGGTAGCTTTTTCTCTCTCTTAAATGTGTTATTTGTAGGTGCCGCTTTCTGAAGCTCTGGTGTTCAGGAAAATATGTTCTGCCAGAGTGTAGTGCTGGACAGTCCCAAAGCAGCTGTTGACATTTCATATTCACCTACACTAGCAGAAGTGAAAAGCGAGATTATGGCGGCATACTTTTCCCTTCAGTACTCAAGAGACACAGAGCTAGACTGCCTGACCCAACATGACAGTGTCACACAAGCGTGACTTTCTAGGAGCTGTACCCAGCTATTTTCAAGGCCTGACCCACATAAGTTGGTATGCAAATGGCAACACAGAACTTTTGGAAAAATCTCTCTTTGGAGATAAAATGACACTTGGATCCACTGCTCTAAATTGTAGCCTGCAAAGCCATTATCAATTTTTTTGTGCTTTCATGAATTGTAGTAGGTGCCTACTGCTGGGCAGGTGAAAGCATTCGGTGGAGGGTGTGTGGAGGAAGGATTAGCAGAGAGGGGAACTGTGCGATCTCCCTCCATCCACATCAGTGTTGCCTTGTATGATACCTCAGGCCGTGTTGCAGTACATGTCACACTCATATTTCTGCTGATCTGGTAATGCAGAATTAGTGACTATTTGCAAGCTCTTCCCTACTTTCATTTGGCATATGAACTGGGGTTTATATGGGGTATTGTCTGGAATTCCTTATGACTGCAGTTTTTCAGTCCTGTGAAAGGGTCTCAGAATTTCTCTTTTAGGATGTGTGTTACTGATCAACGAATGTATGCTTGAGCAACTGAAGCGTTGAAGTGCACACATAAAGTCTAGTCATGCCTTCATCTACTGGCATTTTAATCTTGCTGTACTCTTTGTATGAGTTTGGAATATAAAAGTGGAAGTCTGGAAATTCCCCAACCACAGCAACAGGGTGAAGACCTAGGAAGACCACATACTTTTCCCTTCTATTAAAAGAAATGTAGATTCTGTCTCAGTCTGCTTTGATCATTAACAGACAATATGATCTATACCAGTTTGTTTTTATATTTTTTTCACTGTAACTGCTCCAAATTCTTTGGTTTTTGATTACAGAGAATTGGTAGCTATGATGATTCATTTTTATATTGAGCCTAGGCAAACGGGGCCCAGTATAGCTGCAGGTCTCAGTTCTGTTTGATCATATTTATGAATGTTCTACGGCAGTTCCTAACTTCTATATTCAGTTTTAAAGCAGTGTTTTAGTGTATTTCTGTAAGAAAGTATTTATAACTAAATACAAAAGAGTCACTGAACATTTAACTACTTCTTGTTTAATTTGATACTCATTACCCGTGCAGACCCTGCCAGCAACAAAGGTGTTGCTGCAGAAAGTCATTGAAGTGCCTAGTTGTCTTATTTTGAAAGCAGTGTTTTTCTTTTATAGCTCAAAGTGAATGAGACAGTGTTGTGTATAGGTGTGTGTAACTTCTAAGGGGCTCCAATCTTGGTGTGGTTTTTTTTTATTTCAATGTTTTTTGTTTTTTGTTTTTCTCCGGAACTTTTCAGAGCGTCCTCTGCATTATACAGAGAATGTACTAGAACAAGTTCTTCACTGGAGTTCACTACCAGAGCCTGGCACTGCATATCTGATAATAAAGAGATTTCTAACAGCAGACATGCTAAAACACTATAGTGGTACGTACCTTTTTTAAAACTTAGATATTTCACATGGGGACATGAGGATGGCAGTCCTTTTATAGCTGTTTCATTGGGGCAAAGTCTCCCAGAACATCTGAATTACTGCTACTTTATGACAGGTACTGATTTACTGAGGGTTGTGCCGACTTCCTTTTAAAACATAGAAATTATGGATGTTCTTGTTTCTACAAACTATAAGCTCTCCCATTTGAACATAAAAGTATACAGAAGTTCTGTGTTCTGAAGCTGTGAAGCTTGAGACTGCTTTTTCATCCATAGTGCAGCTCTGCATAGTCCATCCACATACATACTACACTATACTGTCTGTGGACTACATATATGCATATCTTGTCTATAGAATGATTACATTATATATATAAAATGTACATTTTTATATAATTATGTAAGTTTGTTATATACAAATAATAATTTCTACTATATAATCTGATGCCTCCAAACTACAAAGCTAATTTGAACGACATAAGCAACTGAATAACTTATAGAGTATGTGGCCATTAAAAAGGATGAGGAATTAAGATGAGGAATTAAGATCTGACACTTGAAAGCAAAAACAGCGCAAATATTTAGTGGAAAAATATGATTTACAAACTGTCCCTGTCCTATTTTGTTGTTTTGGTTTTTTTTTACATAATACCTGGATTTAAGTCGCCTGTGTAATAATCTGTAGTATTTGCTTTGAGGGAAGCAGGGCTTTAGAAATTAAACACGTCCAAAATTAACTATACTGTTTTCAAGCAGTTGAAATCCTGCATGCCATCACTGTAAAACATGTGATGGTGACACATGATGCCTGATTTAATGCCCATCTGATTTTATCTAATGACTTATTCAAATATGTAAACTTTTCTTTTCCTCTCTTGCCCATACTCAAAGGTATTAATCTCTCCATCTATGTATCTCTTCTGTCTTTATTTCAAGAAGTAAAAGTTATGCTGTTATGCTTATTCTTCTGAAAGCAATAACCTTCTCTTATCCTATATTCCACAGATATGAACCAACCTTAGCAGGTGTGCTATTCATGACTTTTATGTTTGAGTTTCACTGTCTCTAAACGTTTCATAGCAGATAGTGAAAAGAGAGAAATGGCCTATTTCATTAAAAGCTTGATAAATGAACTCCCATCACCTCTCATCATAAGGACTGTGTGAACTGCTGCTCTGAGAAACACATAAAGATTAGGCTAGTGTTAATTCACAAAATGTAGTACTATTTAAAGGGGAGATCTGCCATTTGCCCTCCTACTTCTCTCCTAATTTTTACATCCATTTGTTCTCTCAACCCCTCACAGTAATTGTTTGCATTAATTCTATTCATTTTGACCTTAGTCTAGACACACAGGCTTTTGACTGAATGTTTATGTCTACTGTTGGGTTTTTAAAATAATTAAAACCATCGTTAATAAGTTATATTGGTTTTCTTAGTGGTGTGAAGGGAAAAAATCTCTGCCATGTTGCAGACTTACAGTGTTGATCTCTGCAAATTCTACATGGCAGAGTAGTCTCACGTATTACAAAATTTTTTCTTGAGACTGGAATTGTCATTTTAAGGAACTTTTTCATGGTGAACATACTTTAATTTCTAGAATGTTGCTTTTTATGACTGGATGTTTTTATAATAAAATAATGTTTAAAATAAACACAGTTCTGTAGTAAATTCATCTCGTTAAGAGTTTTTGAGTCCACTTTTAGCTTGTACGTTTACTGTGAAACATTAGCAAGACTGAGGAGCAAGTTCACTAGCTTCAGCAAAACAGTCTGTATATTAAGTATAGGCAAAAATGCACAGAAAGTCTGCACCATTCATCCACATTTTGTAGTTGCAGGAATCTACATGCTGTATCTATTTCTAATCTTGCATCTGTACACAGTGTGAAAACAAGTAAGCAGCTACTTCAGGACAAAAAGATACAGGGTTTTTTTAAACAAATGCCGTGCTTCCATCACTAGACAGTGTCAGAGCGAGAAAAGATACAGGATGAGGTCATTGGGGAAAGGATGCTCCCAGTGTCTAGTAGAGAAGGCAGTTGTGGTTATGTTGGAGTTCTCCATCTCAAAGAGCACAAGAAATAATTGCTGGCTTGAAGGAGGAAGGGGAGACCTTCATCTTTTCAGTCTTCTACATTCTTTATGTGGATAATTCCTCCTCACTGAGTAGTAGTAGGGCTGAGGCCAGACATCCAACCACTAGTTTTTGAAGTATGTATTTTAACAACTTGCCCATACAAATGGACAAGTGTGTGGATGGATGTCCTTCTCCTCCACAGTAAAATTAATAGGGCTGTGGTCATAGTACATTTATCACTGAATTCCATGAATTTCCCTTGGTTCTCTGATTTATGTTACAATCTTACAGACTAAATTACGATATTCCTGACCTTTTTTCTCTTAATGTTACCTCAGAGCTTTATGTCATCAACACTTTTCTCCCTTTTCTTCCAGAGACTTCAGTGATGTTTGAAATAGTGTTGGTTCAATAGTGAGCCTAAAAAACCAACTCTATTAGCCTCGTTTCATCTTGGTAACTTATTATTGTCTTCCCTGTCAGTGCAACTTTTCCCATGTTCCTTACACATAGTACATTCTCCATTTTCATAATATTATACTCATTCTCATTTTGTCCATTTTAAACTAATTTCTTATGTTGTGCAATATCAAACATTGTATTGAGGTCTAGATGTATATTTCAGTTTGTCTAGAAATCAACTTTCTTTTTCAAGTTGAAGTATTAGTTTATTTGTATTGATATGTTTCAGTAAATTGGTGGTGAGTTTTCCACTTTCCTCTAGATCTTTAGTTATTCTCCCTTGACAACTTACTCCACAGCTTTACGTGCTTGTTGCAGGAGCACCCTTTCAAGTGCTTTTCAGAAGGGCAAGGTGTGCATTATATTTTGGTCTAACAGATACTCAGTACAGCTTGGTTCTATTTCAAGACCCTTTTTCTTCTCCTTACCTGAATATTTCCCACATTAAAGTTTTATTTGTTAGAAAAACAGGAGAGAATAGATCCACTCTAAAGTGTGCATATATAGGTCCTTGAAAATTTACCAGTAAAGGGTTGTATAATTTGAGTGGGAAGTATTGATTTCTGAGAACAGGGGCTATTATTCAGACATATTCTTCAAAACACAAACATCTAAACTATAGGTGGATCAGTCCTGAATGGACTGAGTGCATCTAGTTCCTAGTAGTTGCAAAGTTCTAGAAAGTTTTGCATGTTTTGTAAAGTTTTATGTGAAAAATCACTCTGTTTAGGACACCTCTGGATTATTTTAGATTTACTTTATGAAATACTGGCTTCTAATTATTATCTATAGAATAATTATATATAGAATATATATAATAATTAGAATTAGAATATAGATAATAATTAATTAGAATATAGATAATACTACAGAACATCATCAATTTAGAGGATTTTTTTTTTTCCTCCTTCAGGCTTTTCTAAGATCTGTGTTAAGTATCAAGTGTTTGATAGATTTGCTGTGGTGGCAATGCTGTGAAGTTTAGAATGAGTTTTTGTCATGTAGAGAGCTATGTGCAGAAATGTAAAAAATCTTCCAATTTGATACAGATGTGGAAGTATCCTGGTACTCTGATTTGGTATCAAAGCTTGTGATTGTGTGGATAAAGACTCATATTCTATTCTGACCATGAAACAAATATTCTTATTGGCAAAGGGGGAATGCATTAATGCTTTTTAAAAATCTGTATGTATATTTGCACTTATAACTGAGGCAATCCAAATAACTTCTGATTTTAGTGTAGAAATGTATTGATCCTGGCTTTAGATTCTATCTTGAACTCTAATGAAAATACCGGGAAATTTTCTTTTGAGCTTTTCCTTTCCCAACAAGCATGCTAATTAGAATGTAGATGGGTTTATTTGATGAAATCAGTGAAGCTTATTATCTTTTAAACTTCCATTATATTTTAAAATGTTTTTCATAACATCAGTTTGTACTAAGATATAAAGCAAGATGGAATTAGGTTCACAATTTTTAATTATCTTCTTTTTACAAATAATTGGGGTTGGTAGGAGGAATAATTTAATTCTGACTCTTTAAACAACTGTTTTTCAACCAGTATGAAAGATGAGATTGAGATACAACTTTTTAAGTTAGTCCCAAATTCTCTCTACACTGTACAAACGATAGTAGAATCTGACTCTGAGTTTTGAAATATAACATAGCTGGTTTTTTGTATGCATTTTAAAGTGTATTTGCATAATTGGGTGTTTGAAACTGGATATCACTCATGTACTTTTTGTACATGCACAACCATGCATCTAATGCATCAGTATATTTTTCACTACTGAAATGTTGCGTTTTTTCCTAAACAGTCATGTGTGGAATAACTGTCTACAGGTTCTTTAAAAGAAGAACAAAACCCATAAGTACTGAAATGCAGGTAGTTGTAAACAGTGCTGTGCAACATATTTGTATTAGACCCTGCAATTTGTGTTCATTAGTGATGTTTCCTGCAAATTCTTAATTCTCCCTTGTCAACTCTTGTACTTGCTTTGATATTGACTGCTCGTTTAGTAAAATGTATGAAGATGGAAAAAAATATATAATTTCGATTAGTACGTTACAGCAAGTGTTGCTTCCAAAGCATGACTGTGAAATACCTCTCTTCACAAATAAAAAAAAACTATGCAGACAATGAAAGTTGGTCTTTTCTGTATTACTATTTCCCTGACCAAATGAAAATATATTTATGTTACTTTTTATTATTGATTTATTTAAAATATTTTATTTTTATTGTGTGACTATATTGTGTGCTGCTTCTTAATAATAGAATTTTGATATCAGATGCTCAAATCCTAAGTGGAATTTTAATGAAAAAAGCCAATCGAGTAGTTATATAAGGATGTTATTCTTCATACATCACATACTCCTTTTACAACACAATTTTATTTATTATCTTGAAATTAATACATTATAAAAAAATAGTGGTATCATTCTGGGACTCCAAAACAAATTTATACAGTATTTCCTAAATAAGTGAATGACTTGTAGGAAACATCTACACTTAGCAAAAGAGAAGAGATGATGAGAGCCAAAATATGGCATAAGTAGTGAGCTTGTATTGTTTTGGGATAAAGGAATTATGAGCCCTGTTAGTATGGCTTCCTCTTCAAGGTAAAATGGTGTTGACTGGAATAGAGAAGAGTCCATCTCCTGCCAGCTGCTCTCTCTTCATGCTGGCAGTCTGCTTTCAGCACTAGTTACCTCAAGGAGAAAAGAATACCTCAGAATTCTTCTTAATTCTGTTCTCTTTCATAAAGACTTTGTAAGATATAAGTAGGAATTTTTTTTTTCTTTTGTTGTTCTTTACTTTGTTCAAATGCTGTTTTGGTTTGAGTTTATATACATGAGTCATATCAGCATGGTAATTGCTGAAATTAGTGGTCAGAAATGTTTGCTATTTGAAAGTGGACTTGCTGGGAGAAGCTGATAAACTAGTTTAAAAAAAACCCCACATATATTGGCAGAATAGGAAAACCAAAACCATTTAGAAGTGGTGATGCAGTGATTTAAGTGTACTAGTAATACTTTTTTGTATTTTATTTAGAATTTTAAATTGGTGAGAATGTACTGAAAAATCTAGTCTTTAACACTAAAAACCTCCAATGGTTCTGGTATTTTTTTTTTTTAAATAAAAGCTTTTTTGGTACAAAGTTAAATGGCTTATAAAGCTGACAGCAAAGTGGGTTTTTTTTTTTGTGCAGGGATTTTTTGATTTTTTTTTTTGTTGTTGTGGTTCATTTTTTTTTTTTTTTTTCATTTTACCAAATATATGTGTGCTTCTGTGTGTTACTTTGACTCAAACAGAAAAATGTAGACAGATTCATAACAAGATCATATCTTTATGGAAAATTTTTGCCTCTCTGAAGCACAGAGATTAAATGTATCAATGTGATACTTTTGGAATTAACTACACATTCTATTCTGAAAAGATTCTTTTAATCAAAGTGTGTTTGTGGATTCTTTCTGTGTTACCTTGGAAATGAAACACAGAAGACTTTTTTCCCCCCAGTAATCAAAATCATAATGGTGTCAATATTTAATAATACCTTCTTATTAATATATATTATATTAACATATAACATGTA
>NW_010525380.1:0-6008 GCF_000687285.1 Phaethon lepturus | reverse complement strand
TCGGATAACAGCCATTTCCAGGAGCCAGCGTGCAGCAGAGGCAGCGAGCGCTGGCGGCATGTTGCGTTACCTCTCACACCCTTCCTGGGCAAACACGACTGCTTCTTCAAGCAAGACTGTTTTTTTTGTACAGCGCCATAAAAGGTCTACCTGCGTTTGTTAGACTTGCTTCAGCGAACGTCTGTCTTTATTAAAGCGATGGCTACCTCAGAGGTGGCTGCTGTGGTTGCTATGGTAAGCATTCATGTTTTATTGAAGGCTAAATGGCCACAGCCCACATAAAGGGCTCCTGGATGGCCCTAAAATGTGCTCTGCCTTCCTCTCTCCTCAGGACAAAACAATTTTGTGACAGTCGATCTGATTTTGAGGGCCTACCCAGAATACGGCGCTTCGTCCCTTCTGTCTACATAACTTTAACCTCGTGGTCTGGGTTTAATACAACACACCAACCCCTGCGGACCTGATTCAGAGAGCTGTAAAGCACCTGAGTTTCCCAGAGAGCTCTGGGGGAGCTGGAGCTGCACCTCTGAGCCACTGTAAGACTGCCAGCACCACAAGCCTTTGCCAAATTAAAATTGAGGAGGGGGGAAAGAAATCACACTGGTTGGACCCGCAACGCCGTGTATGAAGGACTGTACAGCCCAAGCTGGATCACGCAGCCCAGAGTGCAGACATTTCACCCAAGCACGGCAACCTGGGTGCCAGGGGAGAGAAAAGGGACAGGACACGTCACCCCATTAGTAAACCTGCTCCTGCTATAGCAAAGGAGCCACAGCGCTCTGGCTGTGGCTGGCATTTGATTTCCAGGCTGCTTTTCTTTTTAATCATCCTAATTAAGAGAAAACTTTACCTCCTTTGGCTTTCATGCATTTACACAGAATTTCCAGTAATGTTTTTCCCAGGAAATTTAAGCACTCTTGCTTCCACGGAGCTTAAAAAGGATCAAGGTCACTTCTTCTCAATTTTGAATTTTTTTTTTTTTTTGCAAACTGTCTGTGGTTGCTGCATCTCCAAGTAGCTACCCAGCGTTCACATTACCATACCTACCGCTTCAGTCTCCCGGCCGTCCGAGTTGCGCAGAGCTGCGCCCACAGCCACCCCTCGCATCGCCGGGCAAGGGTCAACTGGAGCATGTGGGTGCTCCTGAGCTCCTCACGCCTAACCCTTCAGCAATGTTTTTCCCAAGAGCATTCCTCACCAAGCGTTCTCTCTCCTAGGGAAGGGGATCCCTGCTTGTCCTCATCCTCTCGGACCCAGGGTGACCCCACAGACTCGCCAGCACCACCCCAGCCCCGCTCCTCCACCCACCCCAGCGCACTGGCTGGGGCACAACGCAGCTGGTGGGGAGCGAGTTGGGGAGGGCAAGCGGGGCACGTGTCTGCAGCGGGAGGGTGGCTGGGGGGGCAGAGGGTTGCAAGTAACAGTCCTGTAGAAGTACAGGGATGAGAGAAGGTGAGTCAGGAATTTGGGGAGGAGAGGGAGCAAATAGGTGCAAACCGCAGGATGGCTGTGGCTGAGCTGTTCTCAATTATGAAATTTCTCTTTTTAAGTATGCCGTTTTAAAGCACAGAAATTCAAGGCTACAGTTTATATTTTATAACGCAGAGTCAAAAGCCCAAAACAGAAGCAGCATCTTAACAGTTCTGTCCCTTATTTTCATACAAATCCACACACACATGCTCTTACGCATATAAAGTCAGCCTTAAACACAAGATCCACAGTAAGTTTTTCAACAAAATAATCCTTTAGACACTGATAAATCAAGCAACAATGACACGGGGATATCATAGCATCACTAAAAATGTCACCACAGTTAACAAGCCTGCTTGCTTTGACAAAAAATATTGGTGAATAATCATCCATCAGTTAGCACATTGAAAAAAAACATGCTTGGTGTTCCTCGCCTAAAAAACGATGGGAGTGGAAACATTGTTTTCTTGCCAGGTTATTTTCATTTCAGGAAGAGAAATAACCAAGGAAAACACGGAGAGAAGAATAAATAACAAGAAGGAGTATGAGGGGAAAAAATCCTTCATAATTATGCCATTGCCTCTGCCTTTCTCACGATCAGATTCCTCTCCTGTACCATACTGTGCCAAACCACTCACAGGCAGGGCATCCTCCAGATGAATCAGCACGGTGGCACGCGGCTCGATCGTACATCAGAGGCACAGAGGAGGTGTTTGATATTGTATTTATGAACAAATCAGAGACAAGAGCCTGGTGGGGGTTTTTTGGAGGAGGAGGAGGAGTAAGGGAAATAAGACTGTATGTCAGCTTGCAAGGAAAAAGAAAAAATTACCATCTTTTTAAAATTTATATTAACCGCAGACTCTGTTCAGCTTCATCCTCCAAGTGATAAAATAAAACGGCACGCATGCAATCTGTAGATCTTTTTTCTTCATCTATCACTCCAAAAATAAAACATGAAAGACTGCATGTACTAATCCAGGGTCTTGCATCCATCGTAACGCTGCGCACCGGGGGAGAGCAGCCATGCTGGGGCGCGGTGCGCTGCCTGCAGCGCACAGAGGTAGCCCCAGGTGCCACCAGGCAAGCACGGCCAAGCACCACGACCCCAGCCAAGCACACACCTCCTCCCTAACATGGGAGAAACTCCATTTTGGGCAATCTCACCATAGTAATTCCTTATTTCACTTTGCTAAAGGAAAACAGACGAATTATGTCCACAGGCTATCACATGTGACAACAAGCCCCCATGACCACCCAGCTGCCTGGTGACTTCTCTGAAACCAGCCAGTAAAGACTTTACTTTTTTTTCAAAACCAATGCTGCTGAAACACAAAACCTTTTCTCAAAACTAGGTTGATGAAACCCTCTTACTAGCTCTTAAGGTAAGTTTTCCCACCAATAAACATCAGCTCAACAGGCAGTAACAGTGAAAGGACCTCTAGAATGCCTGACATCAAAAGCTGACAAAAAGAAAGAGCTACAAGGCTCAAGTCTTAGGCCCAAGAACATAATCCACCTACAGTATGTTCAGCCTCTTCTCAGAAAAGTTATCAGCGTAATTGTATGCTACCTGTGAGAGGAGGGCGTCATGTCAAAAACTTGACTATGTCCCTTACCTTTTGAAAAGCAGAAGTAATATCCACTCGTGGGCAGGGTCTTGTACTTGACTTGCTCCTGTCTGAAAAGTCTCTCCTGTAGACCTTTTTTTTCTTCTTTTCTTTTTTCCTCTCCAAAATAGGAAAACCAGACAGGACAACCATTAATCAAGCAAGTAAAAAACTTAATGTCAGCTGAGGGGGAAGTCAGAAGCTGAGGAGAGGCGGACAAGACACTCCAGCACATCTCCTGAGGAGCAAATGAGACTACTTCTGCAACTGAACTGTAGAATGTACAAGATCATCACAAAGAATGAAAATTGTTATGTTTCACATATTTCATTGGTAAAACAGTTTAGCCAATAGGTCATCAGGCACGCAAAATATTAATATTTGCATATGTGCTGTTGTGTACATCAGTGACAGAAGTTTCTGTGCTAAGATGGGTGTGGGGGGAAGCTCCAGAGTTGGAATTAATCTCTCCAGCCCGCTCTTTGTAGCTCTTGTTTCCCAGCCTACACCCTTGCAGCAACCGAGAGCTGAAAATAAAACCAGAGCCTCCTGCTAAGGTACAGAGTATCTGAAATGCAAACACTTCCCTATGCCAGACTCTGAAGAACATGACTAACAGGCACTTTTGTTACACAGAAAAATCTCCCAGTGGTCCAAATGGACATTTTCCCAAGTAAAGGCTGGCCAAAGGCTTCAGAGGTTGACTGTGTGGTTTCAGAGGATTTAAGGCCTATATGGACTTAAACATGGACAATGAAACAGAACTGCCTGACCTCCAGCGTCAGACCCCCAGCTGAGTGGGACACATCCTTTGGAAAGCCATGGAGTTTTAGTAGGTAATCCACCAGTCTCAACAGGAATCCTTTCCAGTGCCAAATTACCTCCACTCTCAAAAATGTGCAACTTGGTCAAGTTTTAATTTTCCTGGTGTTAATCCCAATTATTTAATCTTTTTGTATGAATTGTTGTCACATCATTGGCTACGTTACAAGTCTTAAGGTAGCAGGCATCTTCGCTATACCTAGGTACTTATGTATCCAAGTAATTTGACAAGTTAATAAGCTGACCTGGCTTTCATTGTAAAAAGCACATTTCCCAGACCCCAGATCATTCCTTCAATTCTTTTGAACCTCTTGAATTTTTCACCATCCTTTCACTGGACAGAGTACTATAGCAGAAGGCTCACCAAGAAAATACAGGGAGGTCATTCCAATTCCTTGCTGTTAGTTTGTCACACTTTTTATTAAAGATTCAAGTATGTTCTGTCTACCCTCCTCAGAAGAACAAAATGCTTTTTGTTTCGCTTTTTTTTTAATTAAAAAAACACTCAAACACCAACACTGTTGATGATATGAAAATGAATCATTAGATAAAAGATTTTTCCCCTTGTGCTGCTTGAATGAGTAAAAGTGCTCACAGCAAGAGAGGGATGCAAATTTCAGGGGGAGTGAATGAATGCATGATTCAGAGAATGGAGGTGTGTGAGTACACGTGTGCAGGGGGAGGTACCCGGGGGTGTATTTGCCTTGTCTGTGCATATATGGACTTTCTGAATATCAGAGTACTATGGACAAACTATAGAAGCCCTTGAGTATTCCCCTAAACAAACTTTGAAAACTTGAACTGCAGTAAATTACGGATTTTGTAAAAACAGAAAATAATCAGTGACTGAGATTGATTTTATATTTGGATTCAGCACTCTACCCAAACCAAATTTTTACTAAAACCAATCACCTGTTGTTTTATTAGATTACTTATTGCATTTATATTTATATTACAGATGAGAAATTAGCTCTTATTTTTAGGTGTTATAAATATATAAATTAAATTGGGTATTATATATAGCTCTGTACACAACATGTCTCTGTGACACTCACTATTTTTCTTGTACCAAATGTCTGTAAAATGCCTAGCCTGAGACTACTTTAGCTGGCTAATAACTAATCAGTTGCAGAAAGGTGAAACTTCTGTCAGCAATATGAAATTAGAAGGCAGAAGGCTATCCCCCTCAGCATTTTGATTACATAGATCAGGAAAAAAAAAATTCAAGAATTAACAGTGCAAATTTTTAAATATGCCAGATGCATGGTAATTGTAAGTGCTGTTACAAGTTACAGCAAGGGAAAGGTGTTGCTTTCAGATTTGGAAATGCCTACTACCGCCTAACCTCTTTGTCAATGCGTTTGTGCTTTGCAACATCCATTTCTAAATGAATTATCTTATGGAGGAAACCAAAAGGCAGAAAACTAAAGAAATAGGGGTCAAATTCCTCCTGTGAGATCTACCTTGTAAAATTATCCAGAATGTAATAATACCATGTTATTGACTTAAGCACAGTTCCCTGTGACATGCTGCAGCTGACCTGTAATTTTTATCCTACATGTTGCCAGCACTATTAAAATGACACTTGTGAATGTAAATTAAGCTCACAAAGGGGACAGATTGTATGATTCTGGTTTCCCTCAGATGCCCGTAGGCTATCACAGGTTCCATATGTGAAGTAATTATGTTCACTGAAGGAAAGAATAAATGCTGTCAAATTGTGTACTGAGAGAGAAAGCAGCTATTATATTGCAGTAGTCACTGGAGCATTGCCTTAGAAAGTGGAAAGATGTATAAGAAAATAATAATAAAAAAGAAAAACTGGAGCAGAGCTATATTAAATATAACCTTTAAATGAGTATCTGCTTTTGAATATATATTACACAAAGTTAATATTTCACAAATAAAAGCATTTCAACTCTTTAATCGTATTTTCTTCCTCACATCTAGAGGGCACAGGGCAGAATATTTATCGGAGGAGTAAAGGACAGATGGAGCATCTTTCAGCTTTCTGTGTCTCCCCAGTGACAGGAGCCCTCCACGGCCCCAGAGATGCTGCCCCCACCTCCGTCCCCACCACAGACCTCCTCCCGAAGAAGCCGTGCA
>NW_010525379.1:9519-12921 GCF_000687285.1 Phaethon lepturus | reverse complement strand
GCTCCCCCAGCCCGACCTGCGCCGGGTGGAAAACCGCGTTTTTCCCGGCAAACTCACTGCAATTCCTACGCGCCTGTGCTGCGAGCCCCGTCCCTATTAACACCGCCAGGACGGACCTACGCCAGCTGCATCATCCAGACCTTCCTCCTCCTCGCTCGCCTCCCACGTCCCCGTACCCGCGTGGCTTGCGCTCGGCTTTACCTCCCCAGCCCATAAATCCGCAGGTTTTGAAGTGACTATAAATTTTTTTACGTATTGTCAAGGGAGCTTTTACAATGCCTGTATCACCTTGGGCACATAAGTTGTTTCACGGAGCGGAGAACATCCATCCATCTCGGAGGAGAGCGTGCGTTTTCCGCTCCAGATGCTGACTCTAAGCACTGTCCATCACCCAGCAAGAAATACACATAACAGGTAACACGTGCTGATGCAAACAGATAAAATTCAAGCACCCGGGAAGTTTTCAACCAAGTTTTCCATTTATTTCCACACGTTTGAGTCTCCTTCCCAAAGGTGTAAATGGGATTTACTTGTTTGCGGGGGGTTTTTTTTTGCTCCCCAGCAGCAATGTATTTGCTTTCTGCCAGGTTAGCAAGCACTACTGCAAGCAGGAGAGCAAAACTACCTCCATTTTGACCCAAATTGAAGACGTGTAGGTCAATTCCTTGACATCCTGGTAAGCAACACGCACCCGTGATTTGGCTTGTAGCATCGCTTTAGCGCAGAGCCTTCCCAGTGGCAAGGGAAAGGGAAAGGATGCTTTTTGGCTCAAAAACCTCAAAACGGGGGATTTGAGATGACTGACCAAATTTCAGGTTTGGGGCAGAAGGAGGGACAAGAAGCGGTCGCACAAGATGGGTTTCCTGAAGCAAAATGGGTTAAAACAAGCTGTCCAACAGCCCTGCGCTGGCCCCGCTAAATACGGTACAGGATGGCTCCTTGAAGCAAAAATTAAAATAAAAGTAAGCATTTTGGGGCAAGCCCAAGAAGACTCAGTGGTTCGTTGCTGCTGCTCCAGAATATAGAAATTACTGTTAAATTCGGGGGGAAAAACCCATCCTCCCACCCCAGGGGCTGCCCATCGCCTTCGCCCGCACCAGATGCTCGGAGCGCAGCGGGACGAGCGGGACGGCGCGGGGCCAATACGTGATATTTGCATTAACTGCCCGTTTTTCATCAGCCGCCGCCGAGGAAGACAAGCCCGGCAGGATTCGGCGGCCCCGTTTCGGTTCTTTGCTCAGAGCTCCGAGGCAAAGCAGCCGCGCGGCAGGCGTCGAAAATTCAGCGAGGTGAGACACGCTCCGCTCTCCGAGAGCGTCCCATCACCGCAGGCGCTCTCCTCCTTCAGTAAGACCGCGTTAAGCAACGCTTTCCGAGCGCAGCGCGGGTCTGCTGAGCTGAAAAACGCGACCCCGAGTGCTTTCCGCGCTGCCCGTCTACGCCTGCTCCCACCCCGGATGGCTCCTTTGGGAGCACCGGGATGGTTTCGCCGCTCGAGGTTGAGCACAAAGGGGAAAAACCAGAGAAAAAGGCCGGATCCTGACTCCTCGAGCACCGCTGCCTGTTTTACCTCCGGTATTTTTTAACGTGCTCTCCGCGGCGGGTTTCCCCCTCCTCCGATCGCCGCTTCACCTCCCAGCATCGCGCGCGAGACATAGCAATGCGGCTTGTGTATCCTGCTAAAAGATATTTAATAAATATGCAAATCACTCCCCGCATCTCCTCGGGCAGGTGAGGTGCGCGAATAGGCTGTAGTTAAGTATTAAATCCATCCCCTGCCAAGTACCCGGAGAAGAGCGGAATAAACCGGAGCTGAAGTTCGCCTGGAAACAGGGTAAAGGAACGCGTCTGACGGCGGTGCGGAAGCTTCCCTCATTGAAAAACCAACCCAAAATCTACCGCAGCACCCACCAGTCCAGATTTAACCGAGCTGGAAGGGAAAACCGCTAAAACCCCAGCATATAGTCTCATGAAGGACCAGACGCGTGAAATTTTCCTTTTATCAAGTCAAGTTTTCCCCATTGGGTTTTTGCAGCGTTTCTCAGCCCCCGACTCTTCTTCCAGGACCGGCGGCACCCGATTCCTCATCTTCACCCCGTTCTGCATCTCCCAGCATCGTAACAACCTCCCTACCAGGCTCTCCTCTTGGATAAATAAGTCGCATCTTCGCGATCGCTCTTCAGAGACAATATTTTCTAAGGCAAGCAGACTGTATAAATGCTTCCCCCAAGGAATAAATCACTGTTTCCCCCCCCAGGCTAGCCAAAATAAATACAACACTGAGCCGACCTTGCTACGGGAACAAGCAGGCAGGCGCACGTGGGTGTCATCGCTCCACGCTCTTGAGCGCGCACTGGTTTTCCCCTGGTTTTCACCCAGGAACTCCCAAACCCAAGGAAAATTGTCACCCCCACCGAGGGCAGGAATAGGAGCACAGCTCAGATTTGAAGCCAGACCATCAATTTACCGGATTATCCCGTGCAATGTCTAAGCCAGTTACCACGCTGGGTATTTTTGCCCTCTAAGTCACCAGATTTGGGCGAGGGTTGTACGAAAATGCTCCCCCCAACCCTGCGTAAAGGTTGGACTTTCCAGCCTGCAAAGTTTCCAAGCGTGATCTAAATGTGTTTTTTTTTTTAATTCCTCCTGGCTGTGAGGCACCGAGCGTTCCCCTCGCCAGCTACCTGCCTGCACACAAGCCCTGCCAGATGGCCCATCGCTGCCTGCAGCAAGCTCCTGCCCGTCCCTGCCGGCGCTGGAGACCGGACCCGCGCGGTCCCGCTCCTACCGGATCACTCCTTTGGGAGCAAACCCTAAAAAAACCCACCCAAATCCTCGAAAATAAGAGAGGCGCGGCGTTTTGCCTGGGGACGGAAACACGTCCCTGCGTCGGAGCCAGCGGCCATTTGGGAGAAGCCGTGTTTTACATCACACGGGGCAAGGAGCCTAAAAACGACCTCGAAAAAGAGCCAGAGCTTTCCAGAGAGAAGGAACGGGGCTGTCAGGACAGGAGGGGTTTGGTCGATTGGATGCACAACTCGGCATCAGCTCAAGCTGTGGTGCTGGCAGCCAAATATTGCGAGTGAAAATGTATAGGGCTGACCTTAAACGATGCAGAAGAGCAGCCAGGTCCCGTGCGTCTCGCCCACCAGCCAGAGGAAAAAAGCAGTATTTTTTTTTTTTTTTTTTTGGCAGAGCAAAAGAAAAAAAATAAAGTTATTTTTCGTAAAAAAGGGTTAAAAAAAATATAATGAATAGTAATTCTGGCGCTGCTCGGAGCTTTCTCTCCTCTGCTGGCCCCGGTGAAACGAGAGCCAGAGCACCGTGTTCCCCGGTGCTTCTGAGCAAAGCCAGCGATAATAAATCAAAGCCAACCGCCGCAACCTGCCGTGAGGCAACGAG
>NW_010525379.1:0-9488 GCF_000687285.1 Phaethon lepturus | reverse complement strand
AAAGGAAAAGACCACGACCCAGCTCCCACGGGGAACAAGCCAAGAGGGGATGGGAGCCAGTTGCTTTGCATGAGTGCAACCCCTCACCTCGAGCTCAGGGCGAGAATTCTGCTTTTTCAGGGGTTTTTTCCAAGCCTTTCAGAGGAGACCGTGCCCTCCTCGAGCAGTTTTACAGCGAGCACGGCGCTCGGCGCCTGTCTCCATTCTGAGCACATCCACAACCCTGCCCGGCACGCAACTATTTTCTTTGGAGACCCGACCTTGGTCCGTAACGGGCAATTTTACGAGGAGGAAAAGCACCTTGAGGAATTTGCAGAAAACTGACTTTTAGCAAGCAGGCATCTCGCTTTCCTTTTCCTTTCTCTATTTATGAGCTCTTTGGAGATTTGGCTAGACATCTGCTCGCAAAAGGGCAGCTTTCGGGGATGTTGCAACAAGATGGAGAGCAAAGAGTCGCTGGCAACGTCTGACCCAGATCCTTTCTCCTCCTTTATCCCAGCAACAGGATCCCTTCAAAATAAACCTTCTCCCAAGAGGACTCACAACTAAAATAGTAGGGGGGAAAAAATATTACTACTGCTGGAAGAGGTGAGGATGAAAGAAGAGAAAAAGCAAGAGAGAAGCAACTGAATTTTAATGATATTTACTTTATTTAAAAGGAAAAAAAAAAAAACCAAAATCAAAACCACCAAACCCAAAACCTTGGGCATTTGCATCAAAGTGCCTGGCGGTAACAGCGCCAGGAGAGAGCGGTTGGAAAAAGGCCACGAAAGGAGCTGCCCCTTTGCGTTTCGGCTCCGTGCATGAGTTACGGTGTGATTCCCGAGGACGCTGGGCTTATCATTCTCGATAAGCCTCTTTTTATATGTCTGGCAGCGAGATGCGAGAAAGCAGTAATTAAATTTTTACGCGGAAGAAGGTTTCTGCTTCGCACTCGCTTTGGGAGAAGTCAGCATAAAACACAGGGGTGGGCCAACGGCGAGGGGATTTCAGTTGTATTTAGGGCAAGGCAAAAATACTAGAAAAATATAACACTTTTCATCCCAAAAAGCAAGTGCAAACCTGGGGGCATCTTCTACTCCCAATAGTAATCCAACTGCCAGCTTTTTACCCACTAAACATGCACAGAAACCCCAAGAAGTTCACGAGTGGTGCAAACTCCTCCCAACATAAGCCAAGCAGAGAGACTTGTAGCTAGGTAGTAAAGCCAGCGCATGCCTGGAAATCGGCTTGGACATGCCGACCTTGAAAATGGGTCTGTTTAAGATTTCCAACTCCTCCAGAGAAGCTCAAGTCCATTAAGGACACAGGCAAGCAACGGGACATGGTGACCTAGATGGTCCAAGAAGCTCTCCCTGTAGTCAATCCACCAAAGCCACTACTTGCGTGAGCTTACAATTTTCTGGGCGACTTCCACTGAGCTGCTGCCGTGGTTGGTCAAGGTCCAGCCACCCCACATCCCCGGGGGAAGCGTCTTTTCCCAAGCCGCGAAGATGAAAAATGAGTTGCCAAACACAGGGAGGCCAACATGACAAGAGCAGCATCTCCTCCCAGGATGAAACCCAACCATGACAAACGCCCATTAGCTCCAAAGAGATGAAAAGCAGGGGAGGAAAAAGGGTAATACGCTATTTTCAGGTGGGGGATGCAATGTGATGCCCTGCTTAGGCAGATGCTTCATCAGCCAGAGGAAAGGACTTGACTGGTGTCTATTTTATGAAGTCTTTTACTCCATTCTGCTGAGTGCTTGGCTGTCTCGAGGCTCCAGACTTCCAGTCGTTAGAGGCAGTTATCTCTATGCAATTTAATTAAAGTCTAGTGTTTAATGACACAATGTGCTGCTAATTATTTTTCACTGGTTGTCAGGAGGCTTTTTTTATTTTTTTGTGGTTGCAAAGCAAAATTTAATTACGGCAAAGAAAGCGCAGGGGTACTATCTTGAGGGCTTTTGGAAACAAAGAGCCTCGGGTAGGGAAGTGGCACATCCAGCTCTGCTCAACGAGGACTATGAACAAGAAATATTGTCTGGAACAAACCACTACCACACAGGAACAAGAAATGAGGACCTGAGGGACACCTCTGGCTTGGTCCACTCTTACCTGGCCAACATAGTCATGGAGAGACATGAACGAGCCAGATGTAGATGCATCCTAAATGTCCATGTCGTTCCTGAGACATGGTCTATGGAGGTGCCATACCATGGCAGCAAGCAGGAGTTTTGGAATGAAGTAGAGCCTACGGGATGCAAACAAGTTGGGTCACCCCAACTCATAGCATGAGAACCAGAGATAGACTGAGTTTGTCCATGCAGATCCTCCATGGATCAACACAGTAAAGTACTGACTTTCCTCCTTAAAATAGCTTCTCACACAGCAAATCAAGTCCCTCTTTCAAGCTGTCATTTTGGGGGGGGAGAATCTGTTTGCATCTCAATCCATTTCTTCTTTCAAGCCGAATTATTCCCCCGTTGGAGCCTTCATCGTTCGTAGGCTACCAAACAGTTCACCGGCAATTTTAACGCTCCACAGTTTTGCCTCATCAGCAGAAGAGGGATTTGGGAACCCTGTTTACCCCTCCCTGCCTCCAAGCCTTTGTCTGCTGGGAGATTTCCCGTCTTTAAGCCTCAGTTTCCCTGTAAAGTTGAGATAATGACGCACATTTATTTTGCAAATTGCTTTGATCTCTACTGTTGAAGGGTGTTCTGCAAGACTTAATTACATGTGTCACCACCAGCCTTTGCTGCACACATTAAAGTATCTTAAGCCGCCTAGCAATGCAGAGGAGATCTGTGCAGAGAGAATTAAATGTGCAATATGCTCATCTGAGAGCAGAGTTTTGCAGTTTTGAAGAGGGCTGGTGAAGTTTCGTAGCTGATAAGTAGCTTTGAGAAACTCCACGGCATTTTTTGCCTGTGTTATTAAGCCTTTTTCCTTCGTTATTAAAATATATCTGCTCAGCACTGCACTTAGAGTTGGCAGTGGGTCTAGAAGCGAGAGTTTCTTTTAGCAAGACACAGGCAGATCCCGTTTTGCTGCAAATAAACCCAACTTTCGAAAGCTAAACCCCCACTGGAAATTGTTATTTTCTTGAGATCTTTGAAACACCTACGCTCTCGGATGGCACAAGCCGTGCACAGTGACACCCAATAATTACAGCTGGTCAAAACACGGAATTTCAATCCCAGGAGAAATTCTGACATTCTGAAACTTGCAAGTTTGTTCAAGCTGACAGAGAAGATATCATTGCAGAACTGCCCACAGACACAGGGCGGGGTCTGTTTTGGAGCAGCATCTCCAGAAAAGTCCGGGTGATGACAAAACACTTTTTGCAGAGCTTTAATATTTTGTTAGCACGTAATGCGATAGCGGCCGAGACATTAGAAGTGTTGCAAAAGCATAAAACATTAATTCAGTACCCCAAATCTGGGTGATCGGGGGGAAGAACCTGCAAGAAGCCAAGCTGGATGATGCATTTCCCCAGCAGCACGGCCTTGACGAGATGAATATTGCAAAGACATTCAAGATCATTTTTGCATCCTTCTGCCCACGACTTTCCTCCTCATCAGCCATCTGCTACCCTTGAAGGGCTCATGCTCTTTGGGGAGAGCTTTAGTTTCCAAGGCTGGAAACAGCAAGAGGAGCTGGAATGAGAGCAGCAAAAAGTCCAGGAGGAATTTGGAGGTCAAGGATGGAACCAACCCAACATGCTCCAAGCACCCTCGTCCCAAGGGCTCGCCGCAGCCTTTGCATGCACAGTAGTAAAGATGAAGAGAAAAGGAGGAAAAAGGAATAAAATGAAAAGAAGGAAGGAAAAAAAAAAAAAAGGAGGGAAAATGAGGAAGGGAAGAGAAGAGCAAAACGCTTCCCAGGGAAAAGCATCCCATCCCCAGTTCCCACCAGCATGGCAGTGGGCAGGTTAGCGAGTGGCAGGGGCAAAGGCTGGGCAAGAGCCACCGATGCGATTATTTTGGGGAGAGGAGCATGGCTTAAGAAACTCGTTCCCACCCTTTGTGGATCTTTAATGAACCTTTAAACACGCCAAAAAAAAAAAAATCAAACAAAGAGGAAGGGAAGTGAAAAGCTCTCATTAAAGCTTTTGGCAGATCTGATTAGTGGTTTTAGAGCCCTAAACAACCACTTAATTGGTAAATCCTCCGGCAGCCAAGGATAAGAAAGGGCCGGGCACAAAAGCGGACTGTTTTCCTTGTTCTTGGAGAACTGCTCCCTTCCTCCCCGGGGAGAGGGCAAGGCTGGGCAACAGCATTGCCAAGAAAAATCAAATATCCAGCAGAAACTCCCCTCTTCTCCCTTTAATCCTGTTCTCTCCATAAAAGTCGCATCAACTTTGCATTTCTCCATCTCACCCAGCCGAGATGTTTCATATCACAATAGGGCATCGAGCCGCCAGCAGGGACCCCACCTAAAAGCAGGTTTTTGGTGCTTGGGTGTAATTTGGGCTGATGCTGAAGGCTGTGGCTGCATCCCTGGCCACATCTGCAAACAGCCCATCGCTGCTCATTTCAGGTCTTGTTTCCAGCTCTGAGAAACTACACTGTAAAGTAAAATAATAAAAAAAAAACCTAAGCAGAAATAAATAACCAACCCACTGCTGCACGGGCTGGAAGCACGGCCAGGGTCAAGCCAACCTTTTGGAGATCTCCTTTTGGAGATCGCCAGCGCCCTTCTTCTCCGCGTGAGCTTCGGTAACCCGGAGAAAGCAAACTTCTCCAAGGCGGCTGAGCAAATCTCTCGTGCTGTGACTCATCCAGCAGCCCAATTTAGCTGCTCTCCCCCCCACACACCGTGTACCCCAGCACGCCGAGAGCTCGCCCCGTTTCCCTATGACTCAGGGTTGCTCCACATTTCGACGCCTCCTCGACTCTCCGCAGCCCCGCGCCGGCAGCAAAAGCCATTCAAGGTGGCTACGGGCAGCGGTGGGAAAGCCAGGGTCACGTTGCTGTTCCCTGGAAAAGTGGGGTTTGCCAGGGTGCTCCCCGTCCCCCCAAAATCACGGCAAGGCTGCAACAGCAACCCTTGCAGCAGGGTTTTCACGTCGCCTCCCGTGCGGCACAAGCACCACTGGCTTTGACCTTTTATTTCCCCCATTTATCATCATTTCTACTATTTCAGCTTCATTTCACCATCTCCATCCTTCACAGCCCCGTTCCCAGCTTGGGCTGTGCCTCCCTGCGAGAGAGATGCCATCGCCGCGATTAAAACCGTCTTTAGACTGGATGCAGCAGCAAAGCACCGTGGCCGAGCGTCGCTTGGCGTTTCCACCACTCCTCCCCTTGCTTTGGAAATATTTCCATGCAAACTGCGCTTGGGGGAATTTGGGAAACCCAGCTCCTCCCTGCCTCCTGTGACTTCAGTGACTTGCTGCCTTCCTTTGCTGGAGTCCGTAACGTTGCGCCAGGGATTAATTTGGCCCCGTGCCTCCGTTGCCATCCTTGGCCTTGAAGGCCCTTTGAGCGCCTCTTAAAAAGAGATTGATTAATAGGAAATTACTCAAAGTCCTTTTAGCCAGCGCCGGTTTTGACACCAAGAAGGAAAGGGTAGGATGACAGTGCCCAAGTCAAACATTTATCAAATTAATCCCTGTGCTAGATATTAGAGGCTATTAGACACACACAAGCCTGTGGGGCCAGGTGGGGTCTACCCCAGGGTACCAAGGGAGCTGGTGGAAGTGCTCACCAAGCCACTTTCCATCATGTACTCGCAGCCCTGGCTAACCGGGGAGGTCCCTGTCGACCGGAGGTTAGCAAATGTGACGCCCGTCTACAAGAAGGGCCAGAAAGAGGATTGGGGGAACTACAGGTCTGTCAGTCTGACCTCAGTGCCGGGGAACGTTATGGAGCAGAACATCTTGAGTGCCATCACATGGCACGTACAGGACAACCAATGGATCAGGCCCAGTCAGCACGGGTTCATGAAAGGTAGGTCCTGCTTGACCAACGTGATCTCCTCTATGACCAGATGACTTGCCTGGTGGATGAGGGAAAGGCTGTGGGTGTTGGCTACCGGACTCTACTAAAGCCTTTGACACCATTTCCCACAGCATTCTCCTGGAGAAACTGGCTGCTCATGGCTTGGACGGGTGTCCTTTTCGTCAGGTAAAAACTGGCTGGATGGCCAGGCCCAAAGAGTTGTGGTGAAGGGAGTTAAATCCAGTTGGCAGCCGGTCATGAGCGGTGAGAGGATCGAGTGCTCCCTCGTTAAGTTTGCAGATGACACCAAGCTGGGTGGGAGTGTTGATCTGCTGGAGGGCAGGAGGGCTCTGCAGAGGGATCTGGACAGGCTGGATCGATGGGCTGAGGTCAACGGTATGAGGTTCAACAAGGCCACGTGCTGGGTCTGGCTCTTGGGTCACAGCAACCCCATGCAACACTCCAGGCTTGGGGAGGAGTGGCTGGAGAGCTGCCTGGGGAAAAGGACCTGGGGGTGCTGGTTGACAGCCGGCTGAACATGAGCCGGCAGTGTGCCCAGGTGGCCAAGAAGGCCAACAGCGGCCTGGCCTGTATCAGCACTAGTGTGACCAGCAGGAGCAGGGCAGGGATCGTGCCCCTGGACTCGGCACTGGTGAGGCCGCACCTTGAATACTGTGTTCAGTGTTGGGCCCCTCACTACAAGAAGGATGCTGAGGTGCTGGAGCGTGTCCAGAGAAGGGCAACGGAGCTGGGGAGGGGTCTGGAGCACAAGTCTGATGGGGAGCGGCTGAGGGAACTGGGGGTGTTCAGTCTGGAGAAGAGGAGGCTGAGGGGAGCCCTCATCGCTCTCTGCAACTACCTGAAAGGGGTTGTGGTGAGGTGGGTGTTGGTCTCTTCTCCCAAGTAACCAGCGATAGGACGAGAGGAAACAGCCTCAGGTTGCACCAGGGGAGGTTTAGACTGGATATTGGGAAAAATGTCTTCACCGAGAGGGTTGGTGAAGCATTGGACAAGCATTGGAACAGGCTGCCCAGGGCAGCGGTGGAGTCACTGTCCCTGGAGGCGTTCACAAGCCATGTAGATGTGGTGCTTAGGGACGTGGTTTAGTGGTGAACGGTTTAGTGGTGGACTTGGCAGAGCTGTGTTAACAGCTGGACTTGATGGCCTTAAAAGTCTTTTCCAACCTAAATGATTCTATGATTCTACTCTATACTGTTTCAGATTTTGAATATTTTTTTTAAAAAATCCATCACACAGTAATTCTCTAATTAGCTCGGCCTTGCTTGGATGACGACACACCGACCTGATTTATGAGGAGGGCAAATATTTTAGGTAAATGCCTTTTCACATGCAGCCCAACATGAAGGGGAAGAAAAAACCTGACCGGGTATGGGAGACCTCCGAAAGCTAAGAAATGCGTCTTAAACGGCGTGAGAGGGGGAATTCGGTCTTGGGTATCTGAAAGCAGGCAGGGATGGGGTGTGGGCAGGACAGGCAGCTGGCCACAGCCTTGGGAAATGGCATTAGGGCCACCACCACTCTGCTGCTAACGCATTAATGCTCCACTTAGGATCAGGGCCCATCGATCCATGAGCTCCAAATAACTAATTCAAGCCCCCAGTGGGTTAATATAATTTCTCCACGCTTCGAAATCTTCCCGTCACCGGCAGCTCTCCGCGCCCCATCCCTGTGATGAAGGCGGCGAGGCTCAGCGCCCCGCCTCGCCTCCAGGTCTGCACCACCGTCCTTTACTCCTTTACGTCACTGCCAAATGCCCAATGCCGAAAAAATGGGAACCTCGAAGCCCAGAGAGCCCAAACCACAGCTCCCAAGGGTGCTGACTCAGCTGGACGCCTCTCCCCTGCAACACTTGCTTTCAATTTTGCTCAGGTTAATTAAAGGAGGGAGAAGATCCTCTCCTCAATGGTCTCAAATTTACAGGACACGAGCTCCGTCGTCGCTCCAGCGCAAATCAGTTGCTTCGCTCTCGCAAAACCAAAAGAAAATTCCCCCGATTTCCTGCTTTTCCAAAACTTCTCCCTTCCTGCTTCTCCACGCCGGCACCGTTAACTCTATCCCTTCCCCTTGGTTTGCTGGGGACAGATCCGGATGGATCATCCCACACCGGGGAAAGCCAACCCTACCCCACAGAACGCGCCAAGTTGGCAGAAACCTCCCCAAAACGCTTGCGTGCAGCATCCCAGCTGCTCGCTGCACACCGAGATACTTCCCACTCCCACAGCAACTCCTTTTCGCTGGCGGGTGACGCCGTTCCCACCATATCAAGCACTTTGGCACGCAAGGCATTATATAACCCCATGGTATTAAGATTTTCCAGCCCCCGTAGGCTGCCTATAAATAAGGAAAAGAGACGGGGAACAGATCCCACCAGAACCTGGTGAGGGATAAATCCACCCCCTTCACTCACGTGCAGCTAAAACTCCCTGAGGGAAGAGAAAAGGGGTCCAGGCTTGGCTTGAATTCAGCCCAGCACCTAAAAAAAGCCCACCCCCAGGATTTCACCACCACGGACCGGGTAAGGAGCAGCCCCCTAAAACTCTGCAAGCTTGGGGTCAGCTGCCTTTCTGCTGCCCAAGGCGATAGTGCGTTGCCCAACTTGCTCAGGAGCCGAATCTGATGATGAGCACGGAAAAAAAAAAGCCACCTAGAACCTCCCCACCCCTCCCAAATTCTGCTTCCCGAGCCAAAAAGCCTCGCTCCCAATGCAAAAAGGCCCCTTCTTAAGCCAAAAAGCATCACGCGGGACCCAAAACCACCCCAACGGTGGCATGCAAGTTGGGTTCAAGATTTTTTGAACCCAAAACCACCCCAACGGAGGCCACGAGAGAAAATGGGTGAATTTGGGGAGGAAAAACGATGGATTTGGGGAGAGAAAAAAAAAAAGAAAATGGATTTGTCCTTGAGGAGGGTAAGGAGAGATGGGAGGAGGATGCTGAGGAAAGCGTCGAAGCTAGATTTTGCCTAAATTGGGGCTGAGCTGAGCCAAGACGGCAGGGATGCGTTCGAATATTCGGCAGCTTGTGCCTTCATCCTGGACAGCAAAATTCCATTTATCTTTGCATTTCTTTGGGCTTCCATTCCTTTAAGGTTGAAATCCGTAAATGGCCTTTTTCTCCCCCTTGACCCTTCCTGTCTCTTCCTAAGCTGCTTTAGTTTCCCAACAAGATTTATTCCGGCTGCTTTCGCTCCCGTTACTGATGATCCTGGCTCGGGAATTGTCGCCGGAGGATTTGCTCTCCTTTCGTTGCTCCGCAAGCGCGACGGGCAAACGGGGCTGGTCGAGGCAAAGAAATCCTTCAGCCTTTAAAAAAATCCCATCTTCCCATAAATTCCCCGCGTTCCCCCATCGCTGGGACCTCAGAGGGTGTTGCAGTCATCCAAATTTTGGGATAAATGTGTCCTCGTGTCACAAAAGCGCTGGTTTCTGCTTGCTAAAGCCTAGCTTTGCCCCGGGAGGGGGGACCTGGGGGGAGTTGTTTCTCTGCAGGATATTGATAAATGCTTCTGCCTCGAAACAGGGGGGAATATTTTTTATATATAT
>NW_010525378.1:0-35713 GCF_000687285.1 Phaethon lepturus | reverse complement strand
AGGGGGTTGTGGCAAGGAGGGTGTTAGCCTCTTCTCCCAAGTGAGACTAGTGGATAGTGATAGGACAAGAGGAAATGGCTTCAAGTTGCGCCAGGGGAGGTTTAGATTGGATATTAGGAAAAATTTCTTCACTGAGAGAGTGGTCAGGCATTGGAACAGGCTGCCCAGGGAGGTGGTGGAGTCGCCATCTCTGGAAGTGTTCAAGAAACGTGTGGATGTGGCGCTTCAGGACATGGTCTAGGGGACATGGTGGCGCTGGATTAATGGTTGGACTTGATGATCTTGAAGGTCCTTTCCAACCTAGTGTTTCTGTGATTCTGTGAATTTCAGAAAGAGATGAGCCTTTCTTGTAAAACAAAACTGATTCTGTAAAATGATACGAATGTTTTCAAATCTATTTTTAGTTACATGGCCTAGCTTCAGTATAATAAGACTCAGGTTATAGCAACTCCTCATTTATAGTATCTTCAGCAGAAAAAATCCTTTAATTCAGTAGCAACTGGCTCTATGAGAATTAACATACCACACAAGACTGATCCTGAAGACAGTGATCCTGTCTGTCTTGCCTTTCCCAGTGAATGCTATATTTAATATCTAAACACACATTTCTCCTTTATGTTCTTACTGTTTTGACATTTAAATGGAGCTCTGAATATGAAATGGTCTCCTTAAAAGTATTGTAAAATTATATTCAAGTCAAATTGTTCTGGCTCTATCATGCTGATTCGGCAAACACCAACCCCATTTCTGCAAACATCTTTCCAAAATAACAAACATTCCCTCAGATCTCAGGAGTTTGCTATAGCGAGGCTAGCTGGTTTTTAGTTTCTTTCAGGCCTGGCAACTTTCTGTGTGATGACTCATCTGATTTTTAATAGATGTTGCATAACACGGGTTTTCATTGTGCTTGTTTTGTTTTCCACCATATGGACTTTCTCAGTAAGAATAAACTTTAGAAGAAGGAGCTGATGCAAATGCACTATTCTTTCCCGATTATTGGTTTTTGGAAAGGTGGACAAAGACAAGTTATTATTCGCGTGCAGAAAGACTAACAGGCTAAGGGCAATGGAACTGGCAACCTTTAATATTATATGCTTTTTTGTGGGAATTTTTGGAACATGCGAGTATTTCAAAGGACAGTAAATCCAGCTAATTCCAACTATAATTAGGCTAAAAATAGTGGGAAAGACGTAAACAAAACAAGGCTGTCTCTTACATCACCTGCATAAATAAATAGACCTCTGAGGATTCAGCATTACTGAAAGCTGTGAAACTGGGTTTCAGACTGGAAGAACAGAGGACTCTACAGAACAGATATAGGCTGGAGGACTTTTCTTTCATAGTGGCCTAAATTTTGCACAATTTTTTGTGTGTGTGTGTGCTTAAAAACAAAACAAACTAAAAGGCAAATGGAACAGGAGGGGAAGCACAGAGAAGCAAGCATGTGTGCCAAGAGACTCCAGTGTTAAGAGGTGCGTTGGATTCGTATGCCAAGTCCAGCGCCACATTTTCACGTCACGGATGCACAACAGCTTCGTTCTCCCCTGGGTGTGATAAAGCTCCCCTGCTCGTTCGCTGTCATCCAGAGTCCCCTGATTCCAGTTCAAAGGTATTGCCTCATACAAACATTGACCTCACCAAGGAAAAATGTGTGTCTAGCTTAGATGCGGTCTGTAGGACGGAGTATTTGGGATCTGCTGAGATTGTTTTCTCCCACCTCTACCACACAGCTCAGTGTGAGCTTGCCCCTCAGCCCCTTCTGATTCCACTCCTCAACCTTCCTCAATGCCATAATGGGTTTTTTGCTCCAGCCTTCCTCAGCTTCCTTTTTTGTTATCTGGTCCATGGATAAGCTCACCTGAAATCTTACATTTTATCTCAAATTGAGTGACAGATGACCTTCTTTTGAAAGCTTTAGTTATTTTGAAAATAAGGATAACTTATTCTATGATTTGGAAAGAAGCTGCTTGCTGTTGTTTGGCTGCGTTCTAGGGCTGATCTGGTGAACTGATAAAAGCACCCAAATTTCAAATACCTTTTCTTACCTCTTTCTCTCTCTAACCTGAAGCACTCCCTGAAATCTCTGAATTCTTATGTCCTCTTGAAAAGCGTAGATTTACAACTCATGGAAAGTATGTTTTGTTCTTATCAGAAATGATCACAGAATCAGAAAATGTGTTCAGAATTTGCTTTAGAAAGAAAAATATTTTTAAACACTTTAATTTTTGATTTACAGAAATCTTTATCAGAATTGCAACTATGAACCCATGATTTGTGATAAGAAGATACAAATGCAATTATATTTATGTCTTAATTCATTAGATGATTCAGCTTTTTAAGCTTTGAAAGTACAGGACAGTGAACTGAGGTCATGAATGAAAAATGAACAATCTTTCATTTAGAAAGAAAGGTTTGGCTTTAGCTCAAATGAAAAGAAAAAGACTATTTTTAAAGAAAATTAACAGAATACCAGAAAGTTCTTGTTCTGTTCTACAGTTGTACAGAGTAGGTATAGCATACTCACCAGCTTTATTAGAATGCAACACTGTAAGGCTCTTTTCAAGTTTATCACGCCATAATTACTTAATGAAATATTTTCCTTTGGCTTTGCCTTTGGCATCTGAATGTGAGTTTTTTCATAGCCCTTTATTCTCCTCATGTCATCTGAGTTGAGATTTCACTGCCCATAAGAAAAGACTAGGGAGTTGTGGCTGGCCCTAGTTTCAGCAAAATCCATTAAAATATAAAGTTTATGCTTGTTTTATTATGAATTTTCTCTTGTTTTCCCCTGTGCTAAATGTAATAAACCTGAAAACAGGTGCATTGGCTCAGTTGGCATATTTCCTACTTGCCCTCAGACTGTTCTTAGCAAAGATGCATAATTGTACACTATCTCCTATCCAACAGTGTGTTTTGAATTTTCTAATATCCCAATAAAATTACCAGCAGGTAGAATTCTGGCTCTTCAGAACAAGCAACATTTTACTTTTCCATGTGAAGGCAATTTCCTAGCTTTGCCCATGAGTAAGCCCAATGTGAAGAATACAATATGAAGTTGGCATAAATTCACTAAAGCCTCTGTACGTATTCTACTGTGCTATGAACATCGCAAGCTCCACTAATGTAGACAGCAAAACAGCTGGGTAAATTATGGCCTGTGTTTGTAGACAACATTCTTTGAAATTTTCAGTTAAAATGGTATGGGGGAATAGCAATTCTGAGATCCATCTACTGTACCAGGGCTTATACCAGGAGTTTAAAAAATCAAGAACAAGGCTTAAAGAATCACAAAATTTCCTGTTAATTCATGCCATTATTTAGCTTCCAGTGTTAAAGCCTTACCAGTCCATGTGACAGGTTAAAATAGCATTTATTTGCATGGAAAATGACAGGTTTAAAGTTTTATTTATTTGTAAAAATAAAAGTGTCTTGTTTTCTGTTAATGAAATAATTTGATATATTGAGACATTGTCTATAAATAGTATCCTACAATAATTATGTCATTACAGTATATGGAATATCACTGTAATATGACTTGGTATGATACAATTTATGCATTTCTCTTATGGACGGCCCATATTTTATATTTAAATTAATGTAAAACAAAAAAAAATGCAACAATATGACAAAATAATAGCAATAATACAACAAAATTCTGAGGATCTGCCATCTCTAATTTCAATGACGACAAATGTGAACTCTTCAGAATGAAGGAAGGATGCCTCTTTTTATGAGATTGTGGTCTTTCTCTGCTAAAGCAGTGGTTGTAAAAATTAGTTAGTCTATTAGGTAGAAATCATGTTCTGCCAGGGCAAAGTGATAGTCCAGAAGATGAATATAATTTTTGGACACAGAGTAGGGACAAGTCAATTACAATTGAAAAGATTATTTTAACTCTATAGAAGATGCTCAGCTCCTTCTGGAGTACTGGCTGGTTAAAACCCCTGTACCTTTTTCAGAAGTTTGATGAGCTTTGGAAAAGTACCTCAGGAATGATTTGATGTCTGGAAAAGACATCAGATACTGGACGTGTTGGTCACCAATGCAAATGAGCTAATTGGTGATATCAAGACTGGAGGTAGCCTGGGCTGCAGTGATCACGCACTGGCGGAATTCACGGTCCTGCGGGATAGTGGGCAGGCAAAGAGTAAAGTCAGGACCCTGAATTTTAGGAAAGTAAACTTCCAGCTCTTCAGGGAGTTAGTAAATAGGACCCCCTGGGAAACTGCCCTCAGGGACAAGGGAACAGAACAGAGCTGGCAGATCTTTAAGGATGCCTTACATAGAGCTCAAGAGCTCTCCATCCCCAGCTGTAAGAAGTCAGGAAAGGAAGCAAGAGACCAGCATGGCTGAGTGGAGGCGTGATGGGCAAATTAAAGGGCAAGAAGGAAATGCACAGTGGAAGCAGGGACAGGTATCCTGGAATGAGTACAGGGACACTGCCTGGTTGTGTAGGGATGGGGTCAGGAAAGCCAAGGCACAGCTGGAGCTGAACTTGGCAAGGGATGCAAAGAATACTAAGAAGGGCTTCTACCGGTATGTCAGCCAGAAAAGGAAGGTCAAAGAAAGCGTACCCCCCTTGATGAGCAAGACTGGCAGACTGGTAACAATGGATGAGGAGAAGGCTGAGGTACTGAACAACTTCTTTGCCTCAGTCTTCACTGGCAGTGTCTCTTTCCACACCTGTCAAGTAGATGGGCTACAGGACAGAGACTGGAGGAGCAAAGTCCTTCCCACTGTAAAAGAAGATCATGTTCGAGACCACCTGAGAAACCTGAACATGCACAAGTCTGTGGGACCTGACGAGATGTGTCCTAGAGTCCCTGACTGGAAAAAGGGAAATGTTGCACCCTTTTTTAAAAAGGGTAGAAAGGAGGACCCTGGGAACTACTGACCGATCAGCCTCACCTCTGTGCCTGGGAAGATCATGAAGAAGATCCTCCTAGAAGCTATGCTAAGGCACATGGAGGACAGGGAGGTGGTTTGAGACAGCCAGCACAGCTTCACCAAGGGCAAGTCCTACCTGACCAACCTAGTGGCCTTCTATGATGGAGTAACCACATCAGTGGACAAGGGAAGAACTCCCAATGTCGTCTATCTGAACTTCTGTAATGTCTTAGACATGGTCCCCCACAACATCCTTCTCTCTAAATTGGAGAGAGACAGATCTGACAGGTGGACTTTTGGATGGATGAGGAATTGGTTGGATGGTCGCTTCCAGAGGGTAGTGGTCAAAGGTTCAATGTCCAGATGGAGATCGGTGATAGGGGTTTGTATTGGGACCAGTACTGTTTAGTATCTTCATCAATGACACGGGCAGTGGGATCAAGTGCACCCTCAACAAGTTTGCAGATGATTCCAAGATGAGGGGAGCGGTTGACATGGCTGAGGGATAAGATGCCATCCAGACGGACTTGGACAAGCTTGAGAAGTGGACGGGGCTCTGAGCAACCTAGTCTAGTTGAAGATGTCCCTGCTCATTGCAGGGGGGTTGGACTAGATAACCTTTAAAGGTTCCTTCCAACCCAAACTATTCTATGATTCTATGACATGTTAGCTAGAAAAAATAAAGTAACTCAGACTGATCAGTTATTAAAGACCAGGTTGGAAGCTTACATGATTAGTGTTCCAGTATTTACCTTGCAGAAGGAATTTTTAATAATAGGCATTTATTTCATCTAACAGAGAATCACATAATGAGAGGCAATTGGTGGAAAAATCTTCAGACTAGATATATGAAAAATTCTTAGTAGAGATGGTAAGCAACACTGGACAGCAGAGTTTAAAGGCAATTAAAATTGTTGATGTGTTTCCCATTAAGTTTATTTTGAGAAGTGGCAACAGACTTTCTCTGCACTGTGTATGCTTATCTCCCAGTAACTCTTGATGTTCCCTTTTGATTTCAAGATATATGCATGTCAATGACAGACAACATCATCCTCCCACAAAGACATTTAAGGGTGTACAGAGCAGTGGTGTTACTTTAAAAAAATCTTGGTTCTGATAGGAATTTATGAAAACTTACGAATTTTGCCCGTAAAAGCAAAGACAAAATATCACAGTGCATTTCTGTATTGCATGTACAGGTTACATAAGAGCCAAAAAAAGCCGCAACCTCAAAATACTGTGGAACTGTGATGACTGGGAGATTGCTTAAATTTAAACTAAATGGATTGATTTGGTAGGAAGTGAATCACACACACTTGGATGCCCCTCTGCTACCCTTCAACATTGTTTGATTATTTTACTAATTCTAGAATGCTGCATTCATTCTCAGTGGATGACTATTGAGTATCAATACGGATTTATTTTCCTACTTGATGGGCATTTGTTTTCCCAGCCTTCTCTTTTTTCAAAACTGCTGCACCGATTTTGTTCCTTGTCTGTTTTCAGCTACTGGTGCCAGAGATGCCATAAATGAGAGTTTTCCAGCAAAGTCAGTTACAGAGGATTAAATTCATAGGGGAAGATCCACTGCAAATGGTCACCACCACCCCTGTTGCAGTCTCTGTTAACACCCAGCTGTTGCTGAAAGGTTAGCTCTAGCTGGGATGTTGAAGGTTGCTGAGGTGGACCTTGGTGAAGACGCAGACCTCTTGCTCTAAGTCCATGCTCAGAACCTTTCTCCCCACCATACACAGAGCCCTATCATAAAGGGAGGGCAGTGGCCTCCCCTCCAGGTGGAGATGAACAGCCTCAGTCACAGGGCACACTCCCACATATGCTTACAACAAGGTGTCCTCTCTTCAGTCCCCTGGGTTGGTTTCCTTGTCCCTTACCAGAACAGACTCTGCCAGGTCCCTACCCTACACCTCCATCAGAAACTTGACAACTGAAAGAACTATTGGCTGTCAAAGAACAGCCTTGTCTTCCCGTAATCCTTCTTTTTCTGCCTTTTGCCCTTGCCCTTCCCCCTCACTCTGAAGAATCATGGGGTGAAACAATAACAAATGTAGAAAACTCCAAGTTTTTCACGCAGAATAATTCTTATTTTCTTGTGAAGCATATTATATATCACTTTTGGTTAGGATTTTCAAAGTCCCATTGACTTCAGATCAGGCAAAATTGAGTATTTCTCATCTCACATCTTTTTTTTTTTTCTGTCCTTCCTCCTCCCCAGCTGCTAACCTGTGGGAAAGGAATCTATATGCCAAGATGATATCTACATAAGCCCAGAAGGGACATTTCATGTAGACCATTAATCTTCCATCTAGGTCATTTTCTTTAGAAGAAAAAGACTGCATAGTGGTCTTTCAACATTGTAGAGGATTAGGATCTGAAGAGAGAAAATTGATGTGTGGGTTGTAACACAAGCACATTGTGAGATGCTTTGGATAGTTAATAAATAATTTTGTGTTATTGCTGCACTTTCCATCTCCCCAAAAGAGAGTGAAAGCCTGCTTTAATACCTCATAACCCAAATCTATTAAAGCTGATATCAATATTCCACATTCCTCACTTGTCTGGATTACTACGTTCCTATTTGTTATAGGTATAACAGTATACTTAACTTATGCAAAGATACAACTTTTTAAAAATCAAATTCTGAAGAGGAAATTCAGTTTGGCACTTTAGCTTCAAGCAATTTGGGTCAATACACTTTCCTCCTGTTCTAAACTGTAATTCGTATCAAAGTGTTGAGGGTACTATGCTTTGTGAAAATTTTGCTACCAGTGGAAGCCATGCAGGCTGAGCAAGAACACAATTTTCCTGGGGAGGTCTACAGTCTTTATCAAGCTGGGAAATTTCTACTATTGAAAGATTTCATGCCAGAGCAAGCTGAACACATCATCACCCTCATGCAGTTGGAAAGCTGCTTGCTGAAATCCATCGCAAACCAAACTACAGTCGACCTGGCATGTAATGAGCTCACCCAGGGGCAATGCAAAACAGATCTGTATCGTGAAAGCAAAATCTATCCTGGTGCTAACATTTATGTTTTAATATAAAACTCTGACATTACATAGGTTTTATACTCTCTTGATTTGTGTTTATAGCACAACAGAGGATTATCCTCCTTTGATGGATTATGCCCTTTGGTGTTCTCAGGTATGTAAACTGAACCTATTTTATGATAACACAAGTAGTTGTTAACATGTTTTTATTTAAATGTTGTGCATTATGTTTGAATGAATGATTTCTGATGTTTCTAAATATCTAAAAAATATCTACAAATTAAATTTAGGTTTAGGATCCCATCTGCTATAAAACTATTTTGACCTGTATCTCAATTAGACGAATTGTGTTGTAATGTAGACTAAAGAGAAAAAAATAAAAGAGAAATGTGGCAGTACACTCAAAACTGATCTTACAAAGGTATAAATAAATATTTTTTTCTGCATATTCTTCTTTCCTTTCTATCCAAAGGATACATTTTCTTAGATAGCAGGCTTCCCTGACCCGTCTTTTCCTACATCCTGTTTTGTGTGGGGAAAAAAAGGGGGGAGAGAGAGTTTAAAAATATGAGAAAAAAATTCAATGCGGAACAGTGTTTGTGGTTCCCCCAAACCTCTACCTTTCCACTAGCTGTGGCAGGCACTGCTGGGTGCTTGTTCTCTTTTTCATTCTCTCATTCCACCATTTCACCCTCTTTTAAGATCGTCTGAAGTTACTACATATCCTAACAGGATACTGGGATTTGCTGAGGTCCCACTGAAAGCCCTTTTGGAATGACAGGAAAATCAAACCCAATTTTCTCCAACCTCTTTCAGTTTTATTAAGGCACAATCAGGCTAATAGCAATGGCATCGCAAAACTTAGTGTTAGGAAGCGGGAAATGCAAGCTTACTGCACCTCTTGTGACTAAACTGGATCCAAGACTTTGAAAAGAAAACATAGTGGAAAAGTAAATTCCCACATCTATGTCTTCAACTATATTGTCAAGTTGCTTTGTTTCTGCCTTCATCTAAGGTCTTATTTCACTCATTGTCTTTACTGCATACATGCTGACTTGCTTGTAGGCTCCAGTTCTCTTAGTGCTCGTTCTCTTAGTGAGAAAGCTTAGGAACAGACCAGAGAATAGTTTCATGCCAACATTGATACTCTGCAAGAAAGATAACCCCAGAGTCTGGGTTTTAGGGAACAAGGCAATTTATTGTACACTGAAATCACTTATATACCTATCAGGGAGCATGATGGATGAGGAGTCAGGGTGCAGGTGGAGGAGCTGAAATTGGAGTTAAACCACTAGCCTTGCTGCTTAGTATTTCAGGTTCTCATAAGAGAGGTAGGTCTGCTAGGCTTACACCTAACCTGAAAGACTTCATCCCTTGCATCTTAGGTTAAGTTCTGACTGTGCTCATTGCATGAGAAGAGAGTTAATTGCATTTTCCTGTTTCCTGATCAGGAGACCAACCCTCCCGTGGTGTGGTTTGGGTGTAACTGCAGATCATCGCAAGGTAACCTCCTGTCTACCTCTTTCCATTGATTACACAGGGAGCCTACGGGGACCAGCACATTTCCCTGAGTGCTGTGAATGTCTGCAAAACTCCACTCACCAGTACATTGGTGAATGAAACTTTGACCCACAGCTTGAGACATCCCTTCTGTCTTTTCTCCTGTCTCTCCTACTCCATGTACATGTAGTCCAATGTAACTTTTGGGGCTCACTGAGAAGGAAGCCAGTCATGACATTTTGTTTTCCAAGCACTTCAACCACAAATTTTCATCAAAACAAAATCCTTGGAATAATTATTTCCCTTCTAGGGAATGATGGCATGTAATCCTTTCTCTTCCTCCTGTTGAAAACTTGGAGTTTTTCATACACTGTGGGAGGAGGAGTCACAAAAACGTTTTCTCCTTCTCCGAAGCTACACAGTGGCATTTTATACTGAAAGTTTGCAAGATGCTTGGTAATGGTAATCAAAGCAGACTATGGAAGGGTAATATGATATTGGCATTTCCATTGATAATCTTGTCTACAGCCAACAAAAATCATGATGATGGATGTCCTACAAATGTGCAGGCTTCTGATATTTACTTTGAATGTTTGCTTATATTTCAAAATTAATTATAGGTAGACAGGTTATTCAATCAGAAACATATTAAACGTATCAAGGTGAAAGCTAACATCTGTATCTGCTGTGTCTAACAGAAGAATTAATTATATATACCTGAAGTACAGATATAAAGCATATTTAGAAGATTTTCTTTCTATGTTACAGGATCCTTGTTCCTAGCAGTATATATTAACTGTTCTACTTGTCACAGGACTTATAAATATGTTTTCTGACAGAAGAAATTAAACTTTTCCATGCTGGATTGGAGAAATATCTTTTTGATCCATCATCATGATGCTGGCCAGGAATGAATGTTTCAGTAGAAAATATAAGAACCAAGCAGTACCTAGACACAGGGTAATTTGCTCTGCAACATTGATTTTTACCCTGAGCTTGACTAAACAGAGATATATGTAAACCTCAAGGCAGGTGGTTTGATACTATTTTTTTTTAATAAAGTATGATAACAAGAACTTCCAAGGTTATTTAAACATCACTTTCCCTCTTAAATCTGGGTAGGCTTATAGCTTAAGTGACCTGCTGTGGCACCTCCTGTGCCTAATCGTAAACTGTGAGACATCATTTCCTTTCCCCAGTTTTGAATTTGTTACCTTTCAGTGCCATTAAATAGCCCTTCATTACCTTTCAGTGTAATGAAATAGCCGCCTTTGCCTTTGCCTTTTTTTTCTTTTATTATGAAGTGGAGAACAGTGACTTTATATAGAGTGCAGCTTTCAATATATATATAGGTTGTTCCCCTGAGGAACACACCTTTCACAGCCAAAGCTCTTCATGGATGCCCTCCCATGTTGTGGATAATTGCTCTGGCTTGTTGCAGCCAACCCTCAGGTGAGTCCTGGCTCCACCAGCCTCTGTACTGTGCTGTGGACAGTATTCCTGAAGACTATGGTATGTTTAACCACCTCGCGAGGGCTGACTTTTTTGCGTGAGCCTGGGTATTGAAATGCATTTCCTCATAGCTATTGTTTATATTTTTAGTGGGTGCCTTTGTTAACTTGTCTTTCTAAATATAGCTGTTAAGTAAGATGCTGAATACTGTTCCTTAAAGCTGTTATGTAAGGATGGCCAAAATATTCCAATCTGAAGGCAAATCTAGGAAGTTTGCTTGTGGTTGCTTGTTCATGATCTCTTCACGAGAGTGGATGCACTCCATAAGAGTGGGATTTATGGGATTTAAAAAATAAACAAAACTGTGACAATTTTATTTTGAACCACCATAGGAGAAAAGTGAGGTAAATTCTTTGGAGATAATTGTACTTGCTGTTGTAGTGAAACTCAACACCTAATTATTCTTTTACATTATACATTTTGTTTTGTTCAATGTTGATTTTTTATATTTACACTTACATCAGCTGAAATCCAAGCCAATGACTATGCCAAGACATAGGTAACATTTATACAAGGAATGCTAACAGACAAGTTTCGTTGGCTTGGAATTGAGATCCAGTAGCATGGACTGGCTCATGCCTAATAAACCATCTCAACCTCCAAATCAGAGCACTGCACACAAATTGTGCATTAGGAATGGTCCCTGGACCACACTAACTGGCAAACCATGCCTGAGATTTGTTCATGGAGACTGCTAGCTTAAAACAGGCCAAATTTGTTAATGATAACCAAAAAGAATTTATTGAAAGGATTTGAGTAGTTTTAATTAACAGTGTCATATTATTGTTCAGATAAATAAAACCGTTTATATTATGCTGAATTGTGGAAGATAAATTTTCTCCAGATTGCATGGTCTCAGGCTTGACTTCATCTTTCTGATAAAAATACCAAATTGAAACACTAGCATTTAAACTACAAACTGCTACTCCTGAGCTGTACTACCGTATGAAATAGAGATGCATTTCACAAGTAACATCAAGTTGATAGGCATGATTATATCATGATGGACTTTAGGGCTGGAAGGGACATTAAGAGGTTATCTTGTTCTTCCTCTGGCCAACATGGAGAAACAATGGCTAAACACCTCCAGTGATGGAGAGTTTCTGGTATCCCCAAGTACCTATTCCAGCACCTACCTACAGTTGCCATTGGAAAATATTTTCTTAAATTTCTTTTGCTTCATTTTAAGACCTTATTTTATATTATCCACAGTGATATAAAGAAAAAAAAATTAAATAGTCTTTCACACCTAATCTGCTCATTTTATTTTTTTCTTTATTCATATATAGTATATGGGTATACTTATGCAGTAAACCATTCCTACATAAGGCTATTGAACTGCTTTTTATTTTAGATAATTTCTCTAATTTTTTAATTATTTGGAATGCTTGTAACCACTCCTCACTTTTGAGAGATTGCTTGTAAATGGGATAACCATACTTGCTATCCTCTTTTCCAAGGCAGGCATGACTGTGACATGGACCTATTCTTAGAATAGATCCTTTAGAGACCTGTCCAATACACCCTTCTAGCTAGGTAATGGTACAAATTTGTTGACTGCTCTTTGCATGCAATTTTGAATAAACTGAGTGTATAATTTATGCTAGTTTCTTCTGGACTGTATTTTCTTAACCTGAACAGTCAGTCCTCATGTTGTGTATTCAGACACCACTGTTGCTAAAGCTGAGGGTGGGATCAGGGTGCGCAGGACAGTAGCTATTGCTGGGAAAACTTTACAGCACTTAGAAGGGGCTGGAACGGCAATGGTGGAGATTGTGTCCCAACCTCACATTTGGAGATGGTTCATTTCCTCCTGGTCTGAAGAGGTGGTGGATGTGGAATAAATGAGGAGACTGAGGAAAGAGAACACCTGAGAGGATAGGATGGCTGAGGGACTCTCAGGGAAGACTAGACTGGCAATGGGGAGTCCCTGCAGTGCTAGGAAAGAGAAGTCTATATGGGTGATACTGAAGGACTGAGGGGATGATGTCTCCACTCCATCTCAGAGAAAAAAACCTCCCAATCCCCTCCCACAAAATCTCCCTGAAAGCCTGAGAATAACCTTTGTCTTCCTTAATCCTGTCCATTGCTTAAGTCTCCAGACTTCCTTCCCCCATCAAAAAACTCACCCATCCAAAACTCCTTTTCACCATCCCTTCCAATAACAGTTTCCATTCTCAATACCATCAAAATATTGAATTGTACTGCCTTCTGCTTTAGCTGTTCTGCCCTGATCCACAATAAAACATTTCAGTTTTTCTGTAGTTCTGAGCTGCCTTTTGAATAGCATGGGTAGCTGGGACTGCTTGGGAAATGCAGAATGTCTCTGGGAGTGCATGGGGAAGAAGGAGAAACCTGGCAGTAGGTGAACTGCAGAAGAAGAGTCCTTCCTGCAAATGGCTTGAAGAGCAGCATAAAAGCAGCTATGTAGAGAAACAGCAATGATACCCTGTCTGCTGTTAAATTAATAATGTGAACAGAGAAACACATTTTTCCCCTTTGCTTCAATTTAAACTTTTTCTTGTAGCATCCTCAGCAGTACCAAGATAAAAATACGTCTTCACTACAACAACTTTTTAACATAATTGTAGATTTTCTTCCTTTAGTCTTTTCTTCTTCACCTCAAAATCCCCTCAAAATCTTTCAGTATCTCCTCATAAATGTTTCTATTAATAGTAATAGCTAACAACTTTTCAGACAGAATTAAGAATCTTCTTTTAAACTCCATGGGACCCCTTTCATCATGAACATTCAAACTAGGAGGAAATTATAATAACATAAAGAACAGTTACATAAATTCTGCTCTATGGAAGAAATATAAAGGGAATAAACAATAAATGATGAAGTGTCTGTTAAGAAATCACAGAAAGCCTGCTGAGTTGCTGCCTTTTTTCCTTCTCCCAGAATAAATGTAAAAAAACACTGACAGTTTTAGAATACACACCACATTCCTGGCATGAGAAGCTATGCTTTTTTCCTCCTGTAAAGTCTTATTATTTGTATCTTCATGTATTTATTGTTTACTTGATTCTGCCTGTGACTGATTCACAAACAGATGGACACAGTGAATTCCTGGAGAAGTCCTGCAGTTTGATTAGATTGTTTATTTGCAGATTTTGGCTAAGCCTGGGGAAATATAACAAGGAGAAAAGTCTAAGGTCAAAATTTAGATGCAGGTGTTTTCATAAGCTTTGAGCTCTAGTGTTGACTTTCCATATGGGTATGCATTTGTTCCCATGTTTGCTCACTCGGCCCTAGTAATTTTATTTTTATTAGTAATAACCTTTCTTTCAACAGCTACATTACACATGATCTGTTTGTTTTTTATTTGAGAAAGAGTGCCCAACTTTTTTATAAAGGCACAAATCCTCTACAGTCATGCAGAATTATTTTAAGACATAATCTCCACTGTTCCATGATGTTAAGGTATATATGATCAAAACTTGAAGTCTCTGCTTCACCAAATTATCCCAAGATCAGCCAGATTATGGCTGAAATGGAATGGAACACATGACAGTGTACAACCAAGCCATCCTGTATCTCTCAGCATAGTCTACTTTTACCCTAAGCCAGTTCATTATATACAGCCCTTTGTCCCAGCACTGTCGGGAGATTAAGAAAGGCTAAACAGTGACTTTGTGCATAGAAAAAGCAGTTGTTCTAGGCTAGTTCCTTTTCCATTTTGCAAATGGTGTTTACCTGAGGACTGTTGCTGTTAGTCACACTGCTCTGGTGAGGGTGAGGATTATTGTTTTGGTTTTTTCCCTCCAAGAGTGTTCTGGCGCATGGAGCCATGATATGTATGAAGCCACTTGCTGAATCCCTTTCGTGTCACTAGCCCAAACCAATCTTACTCCCATGGAGCTCTGCACACAGCTGCCAACTAAATTATAGTGAGGAATCAGGTGGTTCTGCACTGATTTTCCAGCTACTGGCTCCCCTAAATAGAGAAAACACTGCATTTTGCTACTTTACATTACATTGAAAGATAGATTTTGCATTTTTTACATTCTCTTGGGAGCAGAAGAGAAGGTATGAATCCTTGGTTAAAGACATGTCATAATTTACCATGGCAATTTCCATATCAACTCTTTACCCTCTAGAATTTTCAAAAGTCAGTAAATAATACACTCAGTTTTACTGAAATAATCAGGATTATAGCCTCTGTATATGAAAAGTACCTGCTGAGAAGTATAATTTTGTCATGCGTATCCTTCTAAACATTCAGTTTCTAAGTGAAAAATTATCTAATATTGTGTGCTAGATACACAGTCTATTGCTGTGATAGAGAAACAATGCAATGGAATGACATCATGTGTAAGGGATTACGATAGATTAATGGTCCTTCACCACTTTCCATATGAAGACCAGGATATGATTTATTTTCCTAAGTCAAACTAGTCATATAAAACTTAAAAGTCAATATCATATTTGATCATAAAGAACTATCTTGCCATTAGTATCTATTATTTGTACTGTGATTGGGCCTTGAGCTAGAAGTCTCCTGCATGCAAGCAGATACTCAAAAGATAATTCCAACTCCAGCCAACTGGGGTGAAGGCATGAAGGCAGCATATGAAGGAAGTTTTAGCGCTGCTCTGTAAATGAGACTGACAAGGTTTTCAGGAAGATAAAAGTATCAGGAAAAATGGTCCTTCTAACTACTGTGGTTGTCACTTCTACAGGATGGTTTGCTTTCCTGGGGTTGACTAATACCCTAGTCCCTCAGGTCAGTGTATAAATTCTGCCGAACCTAAACCCTGCAAAATTGTTTACATTGGGTCTGCCAAGAGCTCTGTGGGTTCCTTAAAAATAGTGAACCTTTGTAATAATAAAATAACATCTGTTATAATCCGTCTTCAAGCTTTTGAGCCTTCAAAGTGAATTTTCATTTCAGTCAGGACGACTTGATTTTTTAAAAAAATTTTATCACATGACACTGGGACCTCAGAAAAAATGTAATATTGTGACACAAAAGTGCGAGATGACAAAACCAGAATTAAAGAATAATTAGACCTGGTAAGTTTTGGAAGCTATGTGCTGCCCTTGTCCTGTACCTTTCCCAGAGATACCTTCTATGGAATGGGTATGTCAGTCTCTACAGAATAGGAGAAAAGTATATCGAATGTTGCTGAACTAGGAATGCCATGTTGAGTTCATAAACACTTACCTCATCTATCACATACAGCACTTTGTAGCCATGGAAAGCAAAATGGTCATCCATCTGCTCCCAGCTCCTGCATTTCCTACCTATGAGAAGGCACTGAGCATGAAGCACTGACTAATTGTCTTTGCTGGACCTCAGCTCTGTGCCAGCACAGGCAGCTCAGGCTGCAGTCAACTGGATCCATGCAGGCTTCTTAACTTGGGCCCTTGCTGTGGAAATGAGCTGATGAGGAAGAGAGAGTATGAAGAGGGGGCAAGAGCCAAGACAGAGGACCAGGAGGTAGCGGCAGGGATCTAGGTTTTGGGCAAGGAAGCAGGTGTCCCAGCACTGCCTAGGAACTTGGTGTTACCAGTGTTAGCAACTGGGTAGGGGCCAGGGAGTGAGTGGCAGCTAGCCCAGGGCAGCAAAAAAAAGAAGAGAGGAACAGTGATGCAGTGGGAGAGAGGAGGAGATACAGAAAATTGTAGAAGTAAAGCTTGGATGAAACTTTTCCTATGGTGGCAATCACTTCTCTATTGCAACCCTCTGCAGAACAGAGATTGGATCACTTCTACTTAGGAAGTTTCTAACGGGTATTTGTCTAACCTGTTCCTAAAACCCTCTAGGTGAAAGGTACCTGCCAGAGATTATATAAATCACATACAGAGCTTGTATTAAATAATATGTTTCTTATGTGTGATATGTACTCTACATAGAAGATGCTGCATGGTAGTTAAGGGGCTCAATATGTGGTATTTTTTATTCACTGTGTTCAGCACGTATCCAGTACTGATTTGAGGACAGCTTTCAAGCTGCGTTAAAAGTTTAGCAGCACTCAGAAGCTCCACTTCTCTTGCACTCCATGCTGCTTTCATTCTGCCTTACTCTTATCAAAGGCAATTTCAAGCCCAGTGGACAGGTAGAATTAGTAAAAGGTACATATACATCAGGCATACTGGCTCCTGCAAGACAGCAGCCTTAGATTTTTCAAGCGTGGAGTCATCCTGCCTTGGTAGACTGGTACGTGCATAGTCTGCAGACCAGGCACTGTGAACACTTTAGAGGGTGAGTTAGGCAAACACAAGACCATGTCAGTGCAGATGTGCTTAACGTTTATGCACTGTGGTTGTGTTCAAAAGATAAATGTCCCCAGAAGAGAGTCACAAAGTAGGTGGGGATATCTATCTGAATTTAGAGGTTGAAAGTCTGGTTGATTTAGAGCATGCCAAGTTATTATATGCTTATCTGGATTTCTTGCTGTCAGGTTAATGCCAGAGAAGACACACATCAGAAACATTTCACTGAAGGATAGTGAGTATTGGAAAAAATACTAGGAGTGTTACAAAAGCAAATTAATTTATGTGAAGCTTGTAATTGTGATATAATTCCAAGCTGAGGGTGGGTGGAAGGTGGGAGGAGGATTTCACCTAGCAAGAATGAAACAAATAGTAGGCTTGACCAGGGGCCGAGCGCTCTGTAAAACCTGACACTGACTCCTGTCGAGGCTACTTCTTATGACCGAGGAACATAGAAACACTAATACCAGCAACACCATTGGGGGTGTGGGGCTATGGAGACCCCTTTGCCCCATAGGTAGCTACCCGAGAACAATGTGCATACTGAAGGGCTGAGCATGCTGTTGCCAGACTTCATCAGGAATGGCTATATTTTTGTAGATTCCCACCAGAAGACAGTTGCTAGAGCTGAGTGCAGTATGGGAGACATTTTACTTAGGCGAGTACTCACTCACACTGACCACTTAGTTTAGCCCAGTGTCAGCTGTCCTTTCACTCAAATACTCCCTTTTTGATTGAAGAGCACCATCACTCTCTTCTCCCCAACAGGAATAGAGACTCTCTAGAAGAAACACTTGCAACCTTACTGCTAGTTGCATGTGGCTACTCATTTCCAATAGTTTAGGACCAACCCTACAGGGAGAAGTTACTTTTGTAACTTTTGGGATAGCAGAAGTTGGAAGAAGAAAAACTTTTAGGGCTTGGAAAGAGACAATCACGCATGGGCTCCCTCTCTCTCCATACATTCTATGTGGTTTGTTATATTTTTCACTATGTTTATTCCCTCTGTGCTTTTAAGAGAGAGGGATAGCAAGAAAGTGGTTATATTGATTTTACATTTTTACACCTGACTGATAACAATTTTAGCTATTGACCTGTGCTCAGTAAAATTTTTCATGAGTTAGTTAGTGGAATAAAAACCAAAAGTAAACAAACATAAAAGTAAAATTAATGGAGTTTCATTGAAACTCACACAATCTATGAATTTAAAAATACATTTCTAATTTAGCTCTGTTTCAAACCACTGAACCATTGTATGTTGTTTGAAGTTTTCCTGACCCTGATCTTATAACAATCACAGAAAGATCAAAGCCAAATAGTTACAAAAATTCCTGAGGAAAGCAAGGGAGAATGTTCTGTTGATACAGCTTGAAAGATTAAAAAACGACGAGATGTTCATTAAGTTTTCAGGTCAGAATGAAAAAGATCTCAGGAAGAAAATGTTATATGCTGTCAATACAAGAAAATCTTTCAAGAAAATAAACTTTATAAAAACAAATGGGAACGAGAGGTGAACAGCTTTATAGAGATGCATTCAGCAAAGAGGGATTACACAATGGCAAAGAATAATGATGGTTGCATTGCAGAAGTCTGAGAAATTTCATTCAGTTCTGAGAAAATCTGAAAGTTCAGGTAACAGCTCAGTCTCTACATGAACTTGAGAAACTGGGCAAGAAACCTCATGGAAAAAGATTCAGTCATGCCAGGGCCAGTTCTTTCTGCCTGTGGCCCCTTGTGATGCATTGTTGTGGTGGGTAGACCCTGACTGGATATCAGGTACCCACCAAGACACTCTATCACTTCCCTCCTCAGCTGGACAGGGGAGAGAAAATATAATTAAAGGCTTATGGGTCAAGATAAGAACAGAGAGAGATCACTTGTCAATTACTGTTACAGGCAAAACAGACTCAACTTGGGGAAAATTAATTTAATTTATTACCAAACAAATCAGAGTAGGATAATGAGAAATAAGACCAAATCTTAAAACACCTTCCTCACACTGCTCCCTTCTTCCTGGGCTCAACTTTGCTCCTGATTTTCTCTACCTCCTCCCCCCAAGCAGCACAGGGGGACGGCGAATGGGGGTTGTGGTCAGTTCATCACACATTGTCTTCGCCGCTTCTTCCTCCTCTTGGGGAGGACTCCTCACACTCTGCCCTTGCTCCAGCGTGGGATCCCTCCCACTGGAGACAGTCCTTCACGAGCTTCTCCAACATGAGTCCTTCCCACAGGCTGCAGTTCTCCATGACCTGCTCCAGCCTGGGTCCCCCCATGGGTGCTGTCCTTCAGGAACAGGCTGCTCCAGCCTGGGTCCCCCACGGGGTCACAAGTCCTGCCAGCAACCCTGCTCCAGCCTGGGCTCCTCTCTCCACGGGGCCACAGGTCCTGCCAGGAGCTGGTTATAGGGGAAGCTTCTAGCAGTTCCTCACAGAAGCTAACCCTGTAGCCCCCCTGCTACCAAAACCTTGTCACGCAAACCCAGTACAATTGTGGCACCTCTCACACAAAACATGGACTGAGGCCATGAGATGCAACCATGTCAGAAAATGAGAAGACAAACATTATTGATTATTTCTGCCTCATTTACAAGTGTGCGTGTTCATTATGGATTTCATAAGGGTTTTCTTGGTTAAACCATACCGACCAAGATACAGCAAGCAACTCAGCCAGCACCAGTGTTGGAAAATTCTGGGGAGAAATCAGCTGTAATATTTAACAGCATGCATGTCTGTGAGATATATCTCTCTCGCTGTCACTTCTAATTATATTATGTATCTCATTTGAAAGTGAAATCATGAGCCAGAGACTTACGTTAAAGGTACATATTGTAGTGCTGGGAGCTGGGGAAAGCCCTGTGCAGGCTGGCCCCACACCGGCGGGCTCAGGCTGATGGGTGCCAGCAGGCTCAGTGGAGGCTGCCTTTCATCCGCAGGCTTTACTTCAGACACAAGGAAAAGACAGTTCAGACTAGAGAGCAAAAATAGTCTATTTTCCTTCAGGCCAGTCATCAGTGGCTGAGGGATGAGACCACAAAGAAGGATGGGAAAAGCTTCTTAAACCCAGGAATGTCCCATATGAACATGTCTCAGAGTGTCCCTTCCCAAAAGCCAGCCCACCGTACCTCTGGGACCAGAAAGCTACTTGAATTTCTACCTTACGGTAATTCTCTGTGCCTAGTTTCAATGCAGAGCAAGGACCAGCTAATTTACTATTTCCCTGAAGAACCCATGCACTTTGCTACCCTGCCATAAAGGAGTTAAGCTCCTCTACTGAGCAGACAACCGAAGCGCTGGGAACTATGACTCAAAATGCACAGCAGCTGCAGGGATCTGAACTACGTGGGAGGAGGGCTTTGCTGGAGGATGGGCATTGTGGGACAAGCTACCGGGGGGGGCTGGAGACAGCAGGAACAGCAGAGAAGCTGACAGCCAAGTCAGCAGAAAGTCAGAGAAATATTTTTAATATGACCCAGGAAAACCCTAGGGACAGAGTTTGTAGGGAGAGCGTTGTCAGGGAAGAGGCTTGTTGATGTCTGAATCCAAAAGCATGAAGAGGAAAGGTTTGGTCTCCATTCTCCATACAAAAATGGTCCTTGACCAGAGGTAGCTGAGGTTAGAGACCCCCAACACTGCTGGTGTGACTGCTCAGGTGATCACCCCAGGACCACCTGAGTTGCAACAGTCCAACCTAGAGAAGACAGTGGCATTTCAGCTCATCTGGCTTGTTTTTGTTGAAGCAGAGAGTACTTGTCTGAATAGTTATGCCAGTGGTTCCACAAGTTAGTAACCTCCAGCAAAGTGGTGGTGGCAGACAGTTGGGAACAAGCTGGGGCTGGCAGGTTCTTCACTTGGCTCTGCTGCAGCCAGACCAGGATGTGTGACCACAGACTCAATATGTTGATTAGCCAATCAGGTCAAAAAGGGTAATTACCTTTGCAGGTGCTTGCATCATTATTTTGATGTCCATGTCCTAATCTGTGAGAAACCAGAATGGCAAATTTTTCCTCCCTTACTTGATCCTCTAGAAAGGAGAGGACTCTTCATCATTCTTCTGTGACTACAGTATTTGAAAAGAAGCTTAACTTCTCTTTGTTAAGAAGATCCAGAGAAATTATTGAGAAACTTTCTGCTGTTTTTCTAGACCAGTCTGCAGTTTGCTGAATGTTCATCATCATTCTCAGCATCTTTTGAAAGGCTGAACCTGCTAGGAGCTTTGACCTCCCTTTTGCTGAAAGTTTGTGCTCTCCAGTAACTCTTCTAAGCTGTGGGGAAGGTGACGATATCTCCACATGACTGTTACGTTCTATCTATTGCACCCAGGGCTCTGAATTGCTACTGTTTTCTATAAGCGGAGACAGCCAGGGCAATTTTTTCCTTTCCTCCCCAGCTTTCTGGGCATACTGCGTCACGTTTTGGTTCAGTGACCACACTGTTATTCTGTCAAATTGTCCCATCCCTACCATTTTGGCTTCCCTTTTCTTTTGGAGTACATGCATTTCCCTCTGCAGCCTCCACCTACTCTTTTCGTGTCTCTTCCTTCATCATTATGTGCTGCTGAGGCTGCAGTGACCCCGAGGGTCACTCTCTGCAGCTGGAATTAATCTTGCAGATGAGCTGAGCACTATGAGAGGAGGACAGAGGGCTTAGGCAAGCTGTGCTGCTGAGCTCTGGGGCTGGGAGGCTGCCTGGCAGCCTTACAGGCAGTCAGAGCAGCTATGGGACTTCTGAGAGTATTTCTTTCAGTTGTGGCTGAGTACTTTCTCCCAGTCAAGTTTGTTAACTTTCCTCTTCAGCTATCAGAGACAAAACTAAGTTTTTAGTTTGAAAAAAAAAAAAAAGAAAAAATGAAAAGGATCAAGACATATTTTCACCAAATTATACAACTCCTCAAGAAAGGCTCTAGGAAAAACAGTTGTATATATGAAACACTGGCTGTGAACTCTTTGCTGCTTAGAGTGGTACCCTTTAAATTTCAGATTTAAAGAAACCTTACCATCCCAAAGAGAACTAAGAGAGCTCCAAAGAAATTTTCCTTCTTTTTGCATACTTGCCGCAAGCTACACTTTTGCATGTTAATGGAAAGGTGATACTACTCAGAAGGGGCTGCACTTGGTGGCCAAATAAAGGTTCAGGGATATAAAGCTAATATAATATGGACATACTTGCCGCAAGCTACACTTTTGCATGTTGATGGAAAGGTGATACTACTCGGAAGGGGCTGCGCTTGGTGGCCAAATAAAGGTTCAGGCATATAAAGCTAATATAATATGGTTCAGGTATATAAATATTCTGAAAAAGAAATTATCTTCCCCATCTTCCATGGCTTTACCAACATAAGAAGACCTTCAACATGTAGAAAAGTTTGATTTTCAAACATATGACTTGTGGTTTTGATCATGGTACTGTGATACTGCCTTTTTATAGTTTTGTTTTAATAACCTCTGAAGCAGGCACATTGCAAATCTGGCTCTTCTGCAGGAATGAGGCTGTTTGTCTCTTTTATTAGAAGACTTCTGTTGGTTCCAGACTCATGGATCAGTGTTTTCTTGGGTGGTTCTGTTGGTTCCAGACTCATGGATCAGTGTTGTTTTCTTGGGTGCGATTTATTTGTATCTGGGCTACTTGTCTAAACTTCTTTTCTTATCAATGGACACAAATACAATTTGCTGAAGTATGAGTCATATCGTTCTTCAGCAGACCTCTAAGACAGGTCAGATTAATCATTTTACTTGGTACCTGTTTCTCCCTGCTGAAAATAAAGGGAGTGTATAGCTCTGATATATCCATACCCATATGTGTTGTAAGTGTCTAAAGATACTTGAGATGAAACCGACCTCCAGAGTTTGTGGAAGATGTACACACCCTAGCATGAATTAATTTCTGGGTGAAATGGAAACTATGGGTATATAACCTACTAGCAGAGGTCTGTCCTCCAATATCCACATAATTATGTTGCCTACAGTAATAACTTTTATAACTTTATTAGGTTTTGCAGTGTACCGATCATCTATGTGGAAGGGCTTCCTAGTGTATTTGAGGAGGAAAAAAAAAGGCTATTGAGCCTGATGATTTTCATGAAGTATATGGCACTTTCCCAGCAAAGCCTCTCATACCTATTCCATTTAATTGGAAAGTTCCTTGCCTGTTCTAATTGGGGCATTTTCTACCATGTAGAGCAGTAACATTAGCTAGCCTCTGAAATGGGTTATAACAAATGTCAGCTAGGTGGTAGTTAATGGACTATACAAATTAATATAGATCAACTAATGATGTTCTGATTTCCTTTCATGGAATTATCTACTTCATGGATTATATAAGGAAATTAGGTGTTTAGCTTTGGTACTCTGATTTGCATGTGACTTAGATGTCTACCATAACTTTGAATAGCTGAACCTGGAGCACCTGCATGGTACTGAATCAATGTGAAGAAGTATGTTGTGGGCTTAAGTAAACACTAACAGACCATTCAGTAACATTAATGTACACACACATGCTCAAAAAGACTAATTAATCTGACCTGCAGCTTTCTCCATCATTTATTATTAAACATTTGAGGATACAGGAAAATGCATGATGGACTAATCAGATACAGCTCTTAAAAATGAAAATATGGACTATATGAATTTAAGGCCAAAATTTTAAGACCTGGACCTTTCCTGTTAAATTTAAGACCTGGACCTTTCATTAAATCAGCACTGGCTCTTAAATAAAATGTGATCTGACAGTCTAAAAGGCTGGAGATTTTCTAAAAAGTCATAAATGTAAATATTCCTGCTATCAATCAAGACATCCTGTTATTATTCCCATTCACCATTAGCATTTTGTAATTGGAATTGTTGTATTTTTCCACATTATAATTTGCAACATGCTTCATGCGCTCCTTCTGCACTCAGACCGTCCTTAAGAAACTACGGGAAATATTTAGTGATTCACATAACACAATGCTAAGAATGTGAGAACTTGGAATATGGCCTTCCATGGGATGTTTAAAGTTGCAAGGGACCTCAGGAGATCATCTGTTCCAATATCCTGCTCAAAGCAGGGTTGCATTTAGACCAGGTTGCTCAGGGCTTTGTTGAGTCAGATCTTTAAAACTTCCATGGCAAAAACTCCACAACTTTCTGGGTAGCCTGTCCTATTACTTGGCTGTCATCATGGACAGCCTTGGGCAATTTGTTTGCTTGGACCCAACTGGAACCTCTTCTTCTTCAGTCTGGGACTATTGCCTCTTGTCCATCCACCATGCACTTCTGTAACAAGGGTTCATATTCTTGCTAACTTCCCTGTAGATATGGACAGGCTGTTGTGAGGTGCCCCCAAAGGCATCTTGTCTTCAGATTGAATTAACCCTGGTCCTGCAGCTTCTGCTCACAGGGCAAGTTCTCCAGCCCTGACCATTCTGGTGTCTTCCACTGAAGTCATGCCAGTTTACCAGTGTCTTTCTTGTACTGGAGACAAAAACCGGGAGCGATATTCAAGATGTGATCTAATGAGTACCAGATAAAGGCAAATAATCACTTTCCTTGATCAACTGGCTGTGTTTTTTTTAATAAAGTTGAGTATGCCGACACACACTGCTGACTCATGTTTAGACACAAGCATACATCGAAATAGCACCAGACTATTCTACTGCACCTCAAGGATCTTCAGGCAAGCACTGGTTTTGAGCCAGAGGTAGCAACTTTGTCTAGACAATCTTTCATTGTTTGTGACAAAATGTTTCAAACCTACCTGGCTGTCTGACATCAACCCCAGTAAATCAGATGGTCTCACAGTGAGCAAATCCACTGTACAGCACACGTGCCAAAGGTATGTTTACTATCCAAGTATAAGATGATTTTGTATGATACTTCCCCTTTTTGGCTGAAAGATAAGATGTACCTAAAAAAACCTTTCCTAAATAAACAAAAAACCAAACTTTTCCATACGGCTGTCCCTTTTTTGTGGAAACTCTCTAGGAGACTCTGTTTAAAAGAAGAAAACCAGACAGTACTGGATGAACTCTAATTACCTTAGCTGGAACACGGTGGTTCTTCCTCAGCTCTTCCTTGCTGCCAAGCTGTGGGGCCCAGAGGACTGGGTTGGGAGCCAGCCTGGTGTCACCGCACTCCTCCGTGCTCCTGAGTCTGGGAGGACAATGCAGAGACAGTCACATTGGCCCAGCACAAGTCTGGCAAAGCCTACTAGCTGGGCTTTGTGCCATTCTTCCAAGGATTTATCCCCTGGTAAGTAATAAAAATGTTTCATTTTCACAGATTTATTTAGTACTTATAGTTAGTTCTATACGTAGGTGAAGTACCATATATATTGCCAATACAACAAAGATACCCATTTTTTTGCTTGCTCTACAGCTCCCAGTGAGACTAGCTGTCTCCTATTTCAACTCCAGCCATAGGCTAAAGATCTTTCAAACTTTTTCCACATGTACTTGTCTTCAGCTGAGCACAGTCCTGTCTCCTGCAAGACTTTCTCAAACTTTTCCAGTTATTTAATTCCTCAGACTTCTACTGAAAGTTCATAATGGAGGAGACGAAGGAGCTGTTACATTCATAACTGGATGTTGGGTTATGTTCCCCTCTGTACAGTGTTTTCTTCTCTGTATTTACTGTTTATTTATAATCTCTAAATTCCAACCTTTAATCCTTCATGCATGTCGCTTTTCCTCCAGTGCTATTTCCACTTTGCTTGTGGACTCTGTTCATGTCCCATTAGTTTTCAGGTTTATAATTCTTAGCTTTCGACTGCAAAATTGTCCATTACTCTGGTCATCCTCTGTGTGTGTCCGTGCTTTACGTGCAGTGCCAGAGCTTGTAAACTCTAGTAAGTGTAATTCAACATGGAGTGTGCCTCTCTTTCCAGCATTTGGTACTGTCTTGGTTTGTGATGTTTGCCACACTGCGTTCAGTTCCATCTGTTATTGGGGGATTCTGACTTGGATTTTCATTGGTCTTTTTCCCTCTGATGTTTTTGTGTTTTCATAGCTGGCTTATATGTCTACCTCAGAGGACTGGTTCATATTCTACAAACTTCATTTTTCATTGTGTAACATAGTTTACTCTGCAAGCTATAACTGCTTTCTTAAGGGTTAATCCTGGATCTTCCAGTAGTTCCTTTGTTTTGCCTCAGAATCACTCCAGATTGGTAGCTCAGATTTTCTGTCTATCTTTTCAGTGACATCTTGCATTTTCAGATTTAGTGTGAAAGGCTATTTAGATTTTCTCCAGCACATTTCTCTCTTTCACATTTCCAGACCTTCTGTTATAGCAGGTCTTTTACCACTTGCCTACTCAGAGATGGGTGTGTTTTTGTTTGTTTTTTTAGTTTATTGTACCTTCCTGTTCTGAAATCATTAGAGGCAATGATTATGGTAGAGGTCTAATGCTTTCTTAATCATCACCTTGATGTGAGTTAAACTCCAGCTTTGCAAATTAATGGTGCAAGCTGGCTCTTGTGGGAGCTGTTAGAGTGACAGCTACACACATTGATGAACCTGCTTAGCAGGTCTTTTACCACTTGCCTACTCAGAGATGGGTGTGTTTTTGTTTGTTTTTTTAGTTTATTGTACCTTCCTGTTCTGAAATCATTAGAGGCAATGATTATGGTAGAGGTCTAATGCTTTCTTAATCATCACCTTGATGTGAGTTAAACTCCAGCTTTGCAAATTAATGGTGCAAGCTGGCTCTTGTGGGAGCTGTTAGAGTGACAGCTACACCCATTGATGAACCTCCCTTCCCTTCCCTTCCCTTCCCTTCCCTTTTTTGATTCTACCTTTTTTTAGATTAGTATCAAAATACAAAACAAGCCCGATGGTAAATGGGATGCCATTTCACTGAAGTCATTTATGACTTAAGCCTTACAGGTTCAAAAGACAGTATCAACATTAAACACCTTCTGTGTTGGCCAAATGAAGACATCAAATTATGAAATGATGTCTATTTTCTTAGTGCTAATCTGATAAGAGCATGGCTAGTCTGTTCCGTGTTTCTGAACAGAAATAGGAGGGGATGGACAATATTGCTCCCTGTAGTATCTGTGCACCTGTACCCCCATAAGAGTCTCTCCACAAGAGAGGAGGCGTAAATTTAGCTAAACAGACAGGGAGGTATGGTATAATATAATATCCTAGGTTACACCTAGCATGGGTATATATATATATATAAGGAAGAGCAGCAAGGTTTGAGTGTAGCTCACCTCTACAGCCCTTTGATAGAGGGAGCTAGCAGGGATAGCTACTGACTGAAGGATCTAGTCTCGTCTGTACAGGAGAGGTGACAGCATAGCTGTGGGCATATTTGCTAGTGAATTCCCTTGTCTTTTTGCACTCATATTTTCAGGTGCAGTTCTTACTAACAAGGATAATTTCAGATGCTTTGCATGACTTGACGAATCTAGCAGTAAGCCTGACTGATAATTTCTTTTCGTGGGGAGCCCTGCGGCCCATGTTGACTTCATACATACACTACTTCCTCGTGTTGCATGGATGTTATTGAGGTGAGGCAAGAATATGAAGAGCAATTTGAAAATGGGAGGTTGAGAACTCGTGCTTCTTAGATTTCCGCTCATCTATAGCACTTTGGTAACCAAAGCTTTTGCAAGTTAAAAGTAATTCTTAAGAAAATCCAGCTCTCACCATGTAAGAGTGCCCATGAATAAACTCCCCTAATCTTACAAAAGTTGCAGTGTGGGGAGCTGTAGCTTAACACAAAATTATACACAAAATGTATATGGCTGGGAATAAAAGAAACACACATCAGCATCACAGTGAGGGAAAATGTGGTGGTGCTTTACATAATCTTTTCCCATCTTTTTACTGTTTTTCAGATCAAGGGCAAGATTTTCAGCTAAAACAAAAGGTTGAAAGTTAATACTAAATTAACTTGCAGATCTTAAGTTCAAACATTTGCTGCAGTTTACACCCCCCTTTAACCACCTAGATTATTTTCACGGAGTCATTAAGTCAGGAGAACTGTATCCTGTTTCTGTCCCTGTCTTCAGATTTTGATGTTACTTGATCATAAATGAAGTTTGCAAATGTCAAAACATTTCATGACAGGACTGGTTTTATTTATTTTTTATTGGAAAAACAAGGAACAAGAGGAAATGGCCTCAAGTTGTGCCAGGGGAGGTTTAGATTGGATATTAGGAAAAATTTGTTCATTGAAAGAGTGGCCAAACATTGGAACAGGCTGTCCAGGGAAGTGGTGGAGTCACCATCACTGGAGGCGTTCAAAAAGCATGTAGACGTAGCACTTTGGGGCATGGTTTAGTGGGCATGGTGGTGTTGGGTTGACGATTGGGCTTGATGATCTTAAAGGTCTTTTCCAACCTTAATGATTCCATGATTCTATTCTATGATTCTAACTCTGTGTTTATAGCTGCTTGGTTTAGTGAAAGTGTGATAATTTAATTTTTCTATGCAATAACATTTTGTTACTTTAAATAACAAAACAGCATTTAGTATGCATGCTGCCATTTGAGATAATTAAAAATATTTTCTGTATTCCAAAATAGCATGTGTTTTTCAAATCCCACCTGAAGAAAAATATCCAGAAATATTGATTTTTCACTGTTGAAGTACAAATAATTATAAAATATTTGGGATTTTCCTCAAGAAAGAAATTTCTATTCTAAGCTGATGCTCTGATTTCTTGTAAAAACATCTGTCTTATAAGCTGAGTTGCCTATGTTAATTTATGCAACATTTGACTAAATAGATCCCATCAATGAAGCAGAGGAAAATATTTACATCTTTTGCTTCAACACATTTTTGTTTTTCAAAGAACTCTCACAGGCCTAGGATTTATAATTATTCAAATGAATATTGGCACAGGTAATCCTCAGCCAGGTTGGGGCCTCATTGTAGTAAATGCTGCACAAACATACGGTGTGTGGCAGCCTGTGTCCCAGAACATTCACAGTTTGAAAACACAAGCTGTAACAGGTGGATGACAAACAAGGAGAGAAGGTGAAGTAACTCTTACAGAAGAATGCTTTAGTACAACTAATTAGTTGTGCAACTCCAAGCCCATCGGTGACAGCAATGAAGAAATGTTTCGAGGAAGACATAAAAACCAGTATGTCCTTCAGTTGCGGTTTCCTGATAATATATATAAAACTGCTGTCAACAATACTTTATGAACAATTGTCCATTTTTTTGCAATAATAAGACAGTATGATCTACCCTGTTAAGTAATCAGCCTTTGAAAGACTGTTGAGAGTTTATAAAGCTTTTCCAAAGCATGGACTGTAAAATAAAAATGAAATATTATTTTAATAACACTAGACCAACAATATAATGTGCTTATAATTTTCAAAGACCCTAAGCAGTGAGCATCAAGAGCTGATATTAAATTCTGTTTTCTTATTTTAAAATTACTTTAAATTTCCCAATGGGGACTTTAAAGGTTTGCTGTTGCATTCCATCCGAAGAGAATCATGGATGATAGCACATATAAAAACGTAAAAGTTAACACTATCAGGGATATTACATCTGCCAATATCTTGTTTTTCTCCAAGTTTCTGCTAAACTTCCTAAGAGTTATTGAGTTAGTGCTTGCAGTAAGGCATAGCTGCCCATCTCCTGGAAAATCTCATCTTAATTATGGAATATTTGAAGTTTAAGTTTTGGGTCTGGGTATTTTTTTTAATACTTCAGGCAATTCAGGTAAATTATAGAACATCTCAAAATTTGTTGAGGTCTTCTAATCTTTTATGATGTCTTTTGACAAGTCAGTTGCAGTAGGTACCCAGAGATATCCAGTACTTCAACATCTGACTTGAACTGTGGGTACAGACTCAAAGTATACCTGCCACAGTGATGTTGCTCCACTGCAGCACCATCATATTACATAAATATAATTGTCAGATTCAGATGTACCTTCTAAGGAGCAAAGCAGGTCTCCTCCCTAATTTATTTTAAGTCCAGACAAAGGAAACCCTTGCTAGAAACAACAGGGGTCATTGCTTGAAGTAAAACTACAAGCTAATAGATACTTTCCAGGTGTAGTTTCTGTATACATAGCTTTACTCCTATCCAACTATATTTCTCATTCCTAGGAGTTTTTAATATAACCATATACCATTTTCATTTGTTTGCACAAATAACTTCATATATTTTCTGAAAAGTCACTAAATATGTGCATGGAGCATGGCTAGCTTTCAGGATGTGAGTATTTTGATACAATAATTAAAGTAGAATTTAATAGAATATCTTTTCTCTCTTTTTTGCTACTGCACATTCTTCTTTTGCAGAAAGCAATACCTCTTTCTGCATCAATCTTTATCAAGTCACAGAGCACAGGCAGTATTTACAAGTTTCATATTGAAGGGTAGGACCTCATGGATGTAACTCAGGAGATCACTGTTCCAAACTTTGAGATGGTCAGAATCCTACCATTTTCCAGTGTCATTGATTTCCTAGGCTAACTTTTGTTCTTCCCCAACTCACCAGTGAGATCTTACAGCTACGTGTCTTAGAAAAGGCACTATCAATTTTTTTTCCCAGGGTTATTGCCCCTTTCTTGACATGAAGGGCTTTCTGTTTGTAAGAATGTGCACTATTTTCTAAGAAATAAAAAGCAAGGAAGGAAACAGAAACAGAGGAGAGGTTGGTGAATTTGTCCCCTACTTTTGCTCTCTTGCGTTGCTTCAAGGAGAAACAGCTCTGAGTGTAAATTAGGTAAGCCCTGAAGGGTTGTCTGAGATATGATAGAGGCCACTTCTTAGATACTGCAGTTCTAGCTGCTTGATGGCTGGGGCTTTCTTTCATGTTATCACATATGGAATATTTTACACATAGGGATTATCAGACTTTTTCAACTTTTGTTGATTGTGAAGGCTTCTAGAATTTCTTTTAATTGCAGCTCTGCTAATGGTTATATCAATCACACATTCACAACTTGGAGTTTTCATATTATACACAATATAACATGTGATACCTTATAATGTATACAATATGATGTCATATCCTCACTTGAATTTTTACTGCAGAAAAATAGAATGAAAATTCTATTGTGTACATCCAGGAGAAATTTCTGTTTCTGATCACTAAGAGAGTTTACATTAGTGTCTGGAATAGGCCTTTACATCATGAACAAGAAATGTAATCATTGTTCTTTATGTCAACCAAATAGTAGGTAGCACTGTGAAACCTGTCTGGCCTTTTTATTTATTATGCATGACTTTGTTAGACAGAGACTTCCCTCTGGTGTGCTGGGTTACAGTCCGAGCCTAGGTGAGGAATGTGGTCTAGTGGCTGTAGCTGCACACCCTGGAAGGCGTGCACACAAAATCACACATAAATAGCAACTGTTATAAAGATGCAATTAGAGCCTTCCCGACCAAGAGTGTACAGCTTGGTCCTCTCCTGTTACATGGTGATGTGTGTGAGCTGTGCAGTCAGCCCATCCATCTGATGTAAGCCCAGGGATTCTCAGACCGCAGTATCTACTCCCTGCCCAAGACTGAGTAGGCATGAGAATAGTGGCTATGAAAACTGTGGGCTGTGCCCCCATGGCAATTCGTGCTGTCCATCCTCCACTTCCCTCTTTCCCAAGCAGTCCTCTGATGAGCGCAGGGAGCAGACGGTGAGTGCGATGAACTCTTCAGTCCCTGGCAATCACCCAGTTGGTGGTTAGTATTAGCTTTTGGGTTTTCCAGGGTTGGCTAGGCTGACATTGCAATTGATACATACCGTCACCTGGTTGGGCAGACTTTCCTCAGAAAGACAGTAGCCAAGTGCACGCTAATGCTGACAACAGAAAGATCCAACCACTTCACAGCTCTCTTTCAAAGGACTCCCAAGAAAAGAGATTATATGAAGTCTCATGGCTCAGATGAATTATCTTGGCAGACTGCAAGTGATCAGGGCTTGCAAAGAAGAGCAATGGCAGATCCCTATATGTAAAAATACTCACCTGCCAATAAAATGTTGGGGAAAAAAAATTGCTCAAGCAGGGAATAGCCATATATATGGATATGGCTTTTTATGTGTGTTTGTGTGTGTTAGTTCAAAAAGGAATTAATTTTCATTCTTCATTCTGCCTTATACAATACTAAGTAAGACCTGTTTGCTCCACAGATTACTTTTACATCATGTTGAGAACCTTCTTCATTTGCTGCATCTTCATTCATAAAAGAGCACTGTGCTAATTATTGGTGTGATTCCCACTATTCTCATCTGACTCTCAGCTGTTTAATTTCTGTTGCGTAGTGGGCAATACCCCAGTGTCTCCGGACCAGTGAGAAGCTGTGCACAGCATGGTGGCTAAGGTTCTTGGACACTCCACCATGCCTGTCACCAGGCATGCAACTAACTCCCTCTCTGCTTCTGGATGCCCACTCTTTAGTAAGATGTGATGTTTATTAAGGTCTCTTCATAAGATAAGGCAGAGTCACCTGTTGTAAGGAAAAAATCTAATAAATCTATATTTGTCATAAGGACTGTCACTGCATTTGTCATTTTGTGATGCTTGGAGTAGCCAGGAAATGCAGGATATCTTTTTGTAAGAGTTTTTTTCCATGCTTGTTGTTTCCATGCTTTGCCTATTTAAGGGAACTACGTTTAAGCTACATCTCTAGCTGTAGCTGAGGGTAGAAACATCTTTATCTTTTTGGTCTAATAGAACATTTGATATTCCACTCCTGTCCCTCTTTCTGTGGCAGTACTCTCATTTCCAGTCAGAAAGCATTCGTTTTCTGAGTAAATAGCCTTCTAAGATATACTTTACCTTCAGCATCCTATTTAATGAGGATAAAATTGGTGGTAAACTAGAAAGACCAACAAGTGACTTCGCTTTTCTACACTTCATGTTTTCATTTGATCTCTCCTTTCTCTTTAGCTTAATAAAATAAAATAACTTTTACTGTTTTCCTGGCAGCCTCTTGAGAAACAGTTCTTTAAAATGGATTTCCATTTCTTGATTTGCTTTCTAAAATGTTTACAGGCTCTCAGGAACGAAAAATTTTTCTGACAATTAAAATATACGTAAACACTTCCTAGGTTGTTCTCAAGTATTATGGAGGCGTATCTTTTGAAAGTGAAAAAGTCCTCACTTTCTTTTGCACAAGCTCTGCATCCTAAGAGTTACAGAGATAGTCAGTGCTAGATAAAAAATATGCTCCTTAGTTGTAGGATGAATCACTTACCATGTCTCTTGCTCCTAGATCTTTCATTATAAGTTTAATAGCCTCTCATAGTTTCATATATTCTTCCTGAGAGTCTATATTTATCCCTGCATAAATCTTATACCTTGTTAAAATCCATCCCCTTATCCCAAACCCAATGATTAAAGTACACTGCTAAACTTTCTCAAAAGTTGGCTGAGCTTATAAAGTCTCTTCTAAATTGCAGTTGTGCTCAGCACGGAGGAGGCTACATCTGAGGTAAACCTTTAGTTGCAAAGGCTCACTGGACTGGGCAGGAAGAGTTAAGATGCCTCAGATTTGGACTAACCATAAAGGTGGATCAGAAATGGATTTTTTGGTGTGGTAAGTTGAACTGAGAAATTGATTAGGTCAGAGCAAAAAACCTGGAGGGTTTAAACAAAAATCTCCATTGTCCCAAAACTTCTGTGTTTCACTTTGAGATTAAATGAAAGACATACATAAACTCTCAATATTTACTTAAATATGCATGTTCTCCCTGCCTTTTTTGCCCATTAAAGGTTAAGCCATTTTAAAGAAAAATTAAAATTTCAGGAAGAAAACAGGAAATGTATTAGAAATGCTGAAATAAAGGTTAATTTAAAATAAGTAAAAATTAAAAGATTTTATAGTTTTTACATTTCCCCTCTGTTTTTTAATTGCCCATAACTATTTGACATTTTCTCAAGGTATTACTTTTCCTGAAGTTCCATTTTAATTTCATGTGCGTGCCAATTTTCTGTTTGCTGAAAACAAAAGCCAGCTCCAGCTAAGCTCAGCCAACATTCTAGGTTAGGAACTCCACTAGGATGCACTGAGGTCAGGATTGCACCTTAATTATTATTTTGTTGCAGGGCAGAGATGTCTTCATGTGGGTCTCAAGAAAAATGTCACCTTCAGCTCATGGTTCATGGCCCTGAAATGCCTTCTGGATTGTGTTGCCTCTGCTCTTTCTTTCCAAACAAGAGTGGAGGTCAGTCAGTCTTTCAAAATGCTGTCACACAAAGAGGAAATGTTGGTTGTACTTCTTCTTTTATTCCACTGCTTACTTAGTGGTTCACCTCTAGACTGAAGTGAGAGGCAATGGAGTTGTCTCTTTGGAGTGGTGGGTTGACAGGAAGATAGAAATATCAGAGGGTCTGAAGAGGGAAGAATGGTCAACAAGCAGGCCATCGTTCCAGCAAACGAGGCTTTGTCTGCTCTGGGGAATCTGAAAGACAGGTTTTCAGAGAATTATGAGGTAGTTTTGACGGTGTTATGGGATCTCTTACAAACACAGGGCCTTGGGCAAAGGCACAATGTTGCCTTATGGAAACACAGAAGGCCCACAGCAGACATTAAGGCAGTGGCTGATCAGCTGCAGGAGACAAGTTCTTGCTAACAGTTGAAAAATATTGGGCAGGATGCTAAGTAATATGACCAATGTCCCTCACTGATCTTGAAAGTAAAAGCAAGTATCTTATATTATTAAAAGCTTATATTATTAAAAGCAAGTAGCTTTTTACTTTTTACTTTTAACTTATTTTAATAATAAATAAAAATGCAAGCAAGGACACTGCACTTGGCCTTGTTAAACCTCATGATGTTCACATAGGCCCATTCCTCCAGCTTGTCCAGGTCCCTCTGGATGGCATCCCATCCCTCAGCCATGTCAACCACATCCTCATCTTGGTGTCATCTGCAAACTTGCTGAAGGTGCACTTGATCCCATTGTCTACGTCATGGATGAAGATATTAAAGAGTATGAGTCCCAATATAGATCCCTGAGGGACACCACTCATCACCGATCTCCATCTGGACATTGAACCATTTGACCACTACCCTCTGGATGCGGCCATCCAACCAATTCCTCATCCACCCAACAGTCCACCCATCAAATCCACATATCTCCAATTTAGAGAGAAGGGTGTTGTGGGGGATGGTGTCAAAGGCCTTACAGAAGTCCAGATAGATGACATCGGTAGCTTTTCCTTTGTCCACTGATGTGGTCACCCCATCCTAGAAGGCCACTAGGTTGGTCAGGCAGGACTTGCCCTTGGTGAAGCCATGCTGGCTGTCTCAAGTCACCTCCCTGTCCTCCATGTGCCTTAACATAGCTTCTAGAAGGATCTGCTCCATCATCTTCCCAGGCACAGAGGCTGACAGGTCAGTAGTTCCCAGGGTCCTCTTTTCTATCCTTTTTAAAAATGAGTGCAATGTTTCCCTTTTTCCAGTGTCCAGGGACTTCACCTGACAGCCAAGCTTTTTCAAATATCATGGAGAGTGTCTTGGCAACCACATTAGCCAATTATCTCAGGACTCTGGGGTGCATCTCATCAGGTCCCATAGACTTGTGCATGTTCAGGTTCCTCAGGTGGTCTCAAACGTGATCTCCTCTTACAGTGGGAGGGACTTTGCTCCTCCAGACCCTGTCATGTAGCCCATCCACTCGTGGGGTGTGGG
>NW_010525377.1:53409-53692 GCF_000687285.1 Phaethon lepturus | reverse complement strand
GACTAGATACATTACCTCAGTGGGATGTTCAAAAAAACTCAGCTTGGATTATTACGACAGCTTTACATCAATGCCAAGTACCTTCAAAAATCTCTACAAAATCATAGAATCATAGATTCTTTGGGTTGGAAGGGACATTTTAAAGTCATCTAGCCCAATCCCCCTGTAATGAGCAGGGACATCTTCATCTAGAGCAGGTTGCTCAGAGCCCTGTCCAACCTGACCTTGAATGTTTCCAGAGATGGGGCATCTACCACCTCTCTGGGAAACCTGTGCCAGTGCT